>NC_041362.1:1557484-1654984 GCF_900634415.1 Cottoperca gobio
GATTTGGGGGGAGGGTGGTGGAGGGAGCAACGCACTACAAAGGCGTTTCCAAATTAAAGCCTCGTCTTCTTTCATTTATTTATTTATTTCTTTGTCAGAAGCTCCACGGAGCTGCTGGAGATCAATCCGAATTAGCGAGCATCTGTCATGACGAGGGTCCTGGGACACTCGCCTGCCCCCAGCACCGCCCCCACCCCCACCCCCACCCCTCTCTACGCTTCCATCCAGCCCCATTACACTGAGATTTTCACTTTGCACTGCCAAACTGCCGATCTCCACTTGGATGATTACAGAGCACTCTGATCTGTATTCTGGGGAGAGCAGTCGCACTAGCGTTGGCAGGCGTGAGGCCTCTGCTCCCACTTCCTTTATGCCACATTACAAGAGCGGGATGAAAAGTGAACGAAGCTGTTATCTCGCTTCTCTCAAACTTTCTTTGCAGCAGAGCTTTAAACGCTCTTTCCTTTTGGCTGCGTAACCTTTGTGAACTTTCCCTCCTTGTAACCGTGTGCATTACAGCGATGGGGAAGTTGTGTTGTTCTTCCCGTACATTATCCCATGTGTTTACTTGTTGTTCTCTAGCTTATGTTTTCTCTTAACAACTTGTTCAGAAAGGAATAGACTTGCTGCTGCACGTTGACTTTGACCTCTCATGACATTCTGAATATTTACCAGTCTCCCCACTTCTCTCCCCTGTTTCCAGTAAATACAAAAGGAAGAGCTGTACTCAGTATTGATGGACATCACAGATGAAAACAACGAAGAGAGGAGAACTAGCTTTAAGAAAATAACACAAGAAGAAGAAGAAGACGAGAAGGAGTCCCTCTACTGAGGCTGGCGAAGGAAGACGGGAGGCGTACAAAGTGGCGCCGCGGCAGCGGTGTCAAACCAGCCACAAACTTGACAGACGGCGTGAGCCAGTTTCCACCGGGGACCACCTTTTTTGCCGGATAGAAAAGACAGAGAGAGAATGAAAAGTGTCCCGTTATTATAAAACATTTTATTTTTCTATACTTTTGTGATTTACAATGGTAACAAGTGTGTATAAAGCAGTATATATGTACAAATCTGTTTTTATGTTTTTTGGTAAGGGAGATGAACAGTTGGCCCTTGATGCTGATTCTGTGGTATGCAGGAAGGAGGAGGGAGGAGCCCCCCCTCCTCTCTCCATGGCACACTGCTCTGTCGCAGAGGTCGTGTAAACAAAAACAGAAACAGAAAGGTGGCAGGGAGAGCTCAGCATCCAGGCAGAAGCACTTTCTACGCTGTACTTCCTGTGGGTGGAGACAAAGGTCAGCCTCCTGGTCTCACTGCTCCGCCCTCTTCCTTCCAACCTCCCCGACCTCCTTCCTGACTTCCTGACTTCCTTTTTCGGGCTGGTGATGTCGCTCCTTCCTCCTTGTTGTCGGTGTCACTGGCCGGCAGCGCCTACTGTTAGCAGCGTCCCCCGTGGATACTGTCGTGATGTCACTTTCTCCTGGCAGCACCATTGGGCATCCCCGCCCTCCCCAATGGGCAGCGTCACTGGTTTACAGCGTTGGGGAGTGGGGGGGTGAGCCACGGCGGGACGGTGAGACGGTATAAAGCCGAGCCTCCCCGGTCTGCCCCTCTCCACGCCCCAGCAGAGGTCAATGACTGAGGACTAGTTAGAGAAAATGGCGCAGAAGTCGCCGACTTTACTCACCTGCCAGACTCCGAGCCCGAGCCTTTGTGTCACTCTGCACCGACGGACAAACTATCAGACCAACGATGAAAAGGTGCGTACAACCAAGGATGCACGCTTCCACCCGACGAGAATAACTCCTCGACGTCCATGTAACAAATTGAATTATAATCCCATTGTGCTACTTCAGCAGGTGCATAACCAAAACACAAGCCTGAGGCATATAGACGATGTCGCTAGATAAAACATTATAGGAATACAGTAGTGCCCATCCGACGGTAACGAGGAGCGAGGGCTGAAATATGTCAAAACATTTGTCAATGTATTCTGAGAATATTTATTTGTGTGTTTTTTATTTTTTGTTTTTTGCAGCACTGAAAACTTTTAAAGAGGAAAAAAGTTTTAATTTTGGTGGAAGCGAAAGCTTAATTCTTTATATCAGAACAGTCACTGTAAACGTGTTTAAACAAGAATGTTGGTTCAGTTCTTTGAATGTACATTAATGTCTAGGGTGTCCAATAAGTATGTATTCTTTTTCTGTATATAAATATATATACATATCTATTATATGGGCTGTGGTGGTGTCAGGGAGTAGAGGGGGGGGTGGGCAGGAAAGCCTCGGGCCCCCGAACATAGATATCAGACCCCCTCCAACTAAATATGTCCCTGATATTTACTGTAACATGTGATCATGTGTTATATGATTGAAAGTGTGATGGTGATAGTGTGAACTGATCTCCCCTGAAACCCCCCTTTACCACACACACACACACACACACACACACACACACACACACACACACACACACTGTGCAGAGACTCATAGATTTACAATAATGCAGATTTACACACGATACATGTACTCCCCATCTAATGCAAAGCATCACATCCTTCTTTAACCAGACAGACACTTCAGGAAAAGAATCCCATCTGCAGTAGTTCCAGCCTCTCCATTGGAGCTGGGAAGACTTGCTAATTAGTGCAAGGTGTTGTGGGTGTCAGATAAAAAGTTTATGAATATTGATCTTTTCTTACTTGAACCAAAGTATGATTTGAACACAGTGTCAGCGCTCTTTGATCAGGAGACAGCGAGACTCTGTGATGACAGCGGAGCCCGGATGTGTATTGACGTGACCCAGATTTCACTCGCTCAACAGCGCTGAGGAAGAGCTCGCTCTTCTGCTAATATAAGGAGCCCAGCTGATGAAGCTTCCCGCAGCAGCCTCGGTTTATGAACTGCTGTTCTCATGCTGACCCTGGCGGGCGGGCGCTTTTATTGCATATTGGAAATAACCTGCTGGCCCTGAAAAGAAACGTCTTCTTTTGTTTTGTTGTTGTTTTATCAGGAGGCGAGCAGGTTCGGGTGAAGCACAACTTTGTTTGAGAGTTCAGGGTACACTACTTAGCGAGTAGTGGTTTTGTGTGAATTGTTTCAAGAAGGTAACACTAGGTTAAGCTCCTGACTTCCTGTACAAAACTACAGTGTGTACTGTTAATATCCTGTACAGTAAATCTCACCTCACACTTCTCGATTAACTTCATCTTATTTCAGGTTAAAGAAAAAAAAAACTTGTTCTGAATCAGGGCTCCTACCCACGCGACCTCTGTTCATCTGTAGACAGCTTCTCATATATTACAAAGAGTATCTATATCATGGCAACTAACTGTTGTGAAGTCTAATTGGGGTAAAGTCGGTCATTTGTTCTCCCATGCAGCGATCACGTGCAGGCTTAGCATTTTTATACCTGTAGGTCTGTTTCTGAGAGTCACATGATTCATATGGCCTACTTACTGCGCTGCAGACTTGTGCTGGGTCAGACAAGACTCAGGAGCAGGCTGGAGCTTTACTTTGAAAAGGAACTTCCTGGGAGGCAAAAATCAGCTTAATGGGGGAGTGAACGGGCAGAGGTGAAGAAGCACAGCTTTTATTTAGTTTTAGCTTATTAACATTCAGGTCACGTGATCTGATCTTGTCCACTGAATGATCTATGCACTTTGCAACACAAACAGATATGATGTCACATGTGAAGACACCACTGTTACTTATTCTAGTTATCTAGGAGTACTATTCTATATTTTCATTGTCAGCAAATCTCATGAACAGACCAAAGCCAACAGTGTGTTGGTGCGTCTCTAAATACTTTGACTTCCCGTCTCTGGCGCTCAGCTTCCAGCCTTATAACCAATATATCCTGTAATGTCAAGAGCTCTTGTTGAGCCAGTGGACGAGAAAGCAGCTTGCTTCAAAGCGCTGAGGTGTCTGGGAAATGTAGTCCGGCCACATTAAAGCTGCAGTAGTAAATAGTTTGGCCACTTGGGAACAGAATAAGTCAAAAACGAGGAAAAAAAAAGAAGTTTTTTCACTGCATTTCTGTATAAAACAAAGAAAACTATTATTTTGTTAGCGTTACACAACTACAGCTCCCATGATGCTTTGCTCTCGGACTAAGCCTGATGGGAGCTGCAGTTAAACACCGACAGAATAATCCGTTAAAAACACACCTGAGATTTTATTGCCTTAGACTTTTCTGTGGTTTTATGACAAAGTGTAACTTGTTTCACATCGTATTTTAATCTGTAAAAACAATATTTATAGAATATTAGTGTAATCAAACTATTTAGTCTGGCTGGTCTTCCATGTTAGTATCCGTACTTACATCAGTGGTCAGGTATGGGGGGTTTACTTTGTTCACTACACTGTGCTGCTTCGTCTCTGCCTGTTGACACACGTTTAACTGAACTAGTGAGTTTATTTCTGCGTCCAGAGAAGTTCTGCCTTTATAAAAGTGTGAGTGTAAAGCTCCAGCCTGCGCCTCAGCGGGGGGGCGGCGTTACAGCGACACTCCCTCCCGATGCCTTCATTATACCGACCTGGTCCTGATCTTCCTGAGCACAACTGCTTGAGCTGTGACACTTGCAGGATGTCCCCTCTGAGAGTCCCCCGCCCCCCGCCTCCCCCCTGACCCCGACAGACCTGCCCCATGCGACACCCTCCTCCCACCATACCTAGCCTTCTAGTATGTGAGTCGACTGGCCCCTTTTGTATTCCTGGTGTTCTGTACATAATAACCTTCACCCCCCCTTACCCCCCCACCTCCCCCCCAGCTGTCCTTTCAGGGGGAAAAAGAAAAAAAGAAAAAAACAACATCCTCTGACCCCGAAATCTTGTATTTTGTTCTAATAATGACAAAATTTATTTATAAGGATTTTTTAAAATCTATCTCTTTCTCCTTTTTGTAAATGTTCCAGTTAAATAAAGTTTAAAAATGTTAAAAAATTAAATGGATATATTGAAAGGTTAAAAAAAATGTCTCTAGAAGTCCCTGCCCCCTCCTCTGGCTCTGTACTCTGAACTTTGTGTTTTTGTTTTTTCTCTTTCTGTATGCTTCTCTTTCTGTGCTTCAGATGAAGAGTTCTATTTATTATGACATTAACGTTATTATAATTATGACTAATTATTAATATTATCATCATTCTCATCATCCTCATTATTATCATTAATAAACTTGTCTACTTCAGCCGCGGTGTCTCAGCGCTGTTTTGTGGTGAGTGATGAGTTCCTGCGTTGTGGGGGCCGACTGGGACTTGCGGTAAGACTACAAATCCCATGACACAACATCACTGCATGTGAGATGAGCCAGGTGCAATGGGGTGGGGTGGGGTGACGCTCCCGGACCCATTTGTCTTATGCCAAACCCCCTCCGGGTTTTACAAGATGGAGAGCACCTGTCTGTCGCCGAGGCTGCCATTTACCCAACCGGAGCAAAGACAAACTGAGAGTGAAGCCTGCGAGAGGAGAAATATAGACTCACGCCTTCAGGGGCGAGAAGGAGACACAAAAACACACACATGTAAATACTTCAAAAGATCGGTGCCTCTCCATCGTTGTTGACTTTGTTTAATCCTTTGAGCCTCGACAAACAATAAGGAGATGGGATTCTTTTGTCACAGCCAAAAGAAAACGAGAGAACACTGTTGTTCTTTGTGTCGCTGCTTTTCCACATCAACATGTGCACAGTGTGTTCTGTGGGCAGGTGACTGTGCTGTGCATCCTTTTTAAATGTAGTCTTTAAGCCCGAGGCCTCGACTGAACCCCATTTAAATCAGTTTAGCTCTTTTCTTCTTCTTCATTTAGATCGAGCTGCAGAATCAGATGTGCAGACTGTGAACGTGTGTATGAACACAGTCCTCGGTAAATACGTCTGCAAACTGAACACACAGTGAAGAATCACCTGGCTCAAGCAGCAGCTTAAGACTAAACCTTGTGTACAACACTATGAACTGTGATGACTGAGGGCTGCACACACACTTCACACACTGAAACCGCTAACGTTAGCTAACACTAGCATTGCTGAAAGGACAGAATTCCTGCGACACTCGCAGCGTGCCTCTACTTTTCCTAACCTGACAGCAGCTGGTTAGGGAGGCGCAGTTTGCCGCAGTAGCCGAGCAGTGTTTTAAATGTAAGCGACACTGTGACATTTTAGGGAATTCTTTATGGCATACCTAACTATGCATTTTTTAAATGTTTTTTCTAGGACATTTTATGGCATATTAAACTATGACATTTTTTATGGTTTACTATGCTGCGACTTTTTAATTACTTTTTTTATAGCTTACTAGACTATGACATTTGTATGATTTTTTATGACATACTATACTATGACTTCTTTATGTAAACTATTCTATGACCTTTTATTATTTTGTATGACATTTTTAAAGATATACTACACTATGGCATGTTTATGGGATAACATGCTGTGACTTTATGGTATACTATACTGACATTTTTATCACATTATATAACATACTATACTATACTATATTATACTGTGACATGTGATATTATACTATGACATCTTTATATGATATTATACTATGACATATTTATATGATATTATACTATGACATCTTCATATGATATTATACTATGACATATTTATATGATATTATACTATGACATCTTTATATGATACTATACTGTGACATCTTTATATGATATTATAATATGACATATTTATATGATATTATAATATGACATCTTTATATGATATTATACTATGACATATTTATATATTATAATATGACATCTTTATATCATATTATACTATGACATATTTATATGATATTATACTATGACATATTTATATGATATTATACTATGACATCTTTATATGATATTATACTATGACATATTTATATGATATTATACTATGACATCTTTATATGATATTATACTATGACATATTTATATGATATTATACTATGACATCTTTATATGATATTATACTATGACATCTTTATATGATATTATACTATGACATATTTATATGATATTATACTATGACATATTTATATGATATTATACTATGAGATCTTTATATCATATTATAATATGACATCTTTATATGATATTATGCTATGACATCTTTATATCATATTATACTATGACATATTTATATGATATTATACTATGACATATTTATATAATATTATAATGACAACTTTATGACTTTCTTATGACATACTAAACTATGATTGTTTATGACATACTATACTATGAGTGTTTATGACATACTAAACTATGATTGTTTATGACATACTATACTATGATTGTTTATGACATACTATACTATGATTGTTTATGACATACTATACTATGATTTGTTTATGACACACTATATTATGATTTGTTTATGACATACTAAACTATGATTTGTTTATGACATACTATACTATGATTGTTTATGACATACTAAACTATGATTGTTTATGACATACTAAACTATGATTGTTTATGACATACTAAACTATGATTTGTTTATACTATACTATGATTTGTTTATGACATACTAAACTATGATTTGTTTATGACATACTATACTATGATTGTTTATGACATACTAAACTATGATTTGTTTATGACATACTAAACTATGATTGTTTATGACATACTATACTATGATTGTTTATGACATACTATACTATGATTTGTTTATGACATACTATACTATGATTTGTTTATGACATACTATACTATGATTGTTTATGACATACTATACTATGATTTGTTTATGACATACTATACTATGATTGTTTATGACATACTATACTATGATTTGTTTATGACATACTATACTATGATTGTTTATGACATACTATACTATGATTTGTTTATGACATACTATACTATGATTGTTTATGACATACTATACTATGATTTGTTTATGACATACTATACTATGATTTGTTTATGACATACTAAACTATGATTTGTTTATGACATACTATACTATGATTGTTTATGACATACTATACTATGATTTGTTTATGACATACTATACTATGATTGTTTATGACATACTAAACTATGATTGTTTATGACATACTAAACTATGATTTGTTTATGACATACTAAACTATGATTTGTTTATGACATACTAAACTATGATTTGTTTATGACATACTATACTATGATTGTTTATGACATACTATACTATGATTTGTTTATGACATACTATACTATGATTTGTTTATGACATACTATACTATGATTGTTTATGACATACTATACTATGATTTGTTTATGACATACTAAACTATGATTGTTTATGACATACTATACTATGATTGTTTGACATACTAAACTATGATTTGTTTATGACATACTAAACTATGATTGTTTATGACATACTAAACTATGATTGTTTATGACATACTATACTATGATTTGTTTATGACATACTATACTATGATTGTTTATGACATACTATACTATGATTTGTTTATGACATACTATACTATGATTTGTTTATGACATACTATACTATGATTGTTTATGACATACTATACTATGATTTGTTTATGACATACTATACTATGATTGTTTATGACATACTATACTATGATTTGTTTATGACATACTATACTATGATTGTTTATGACATACTATACTATGATTTGTTTATGACATACTATACTATGATTGTTTATGACATACTATACTATGATTTGTTTATGACATACTATACTATGATTTGTTTATGACATACTAAACTATGATTTGTTTATGACATACTATACTATGATTGTTTATGACATACTATACTATGATTTGTTTATGACATACTATACTATGATTGTTTATGACATACTAAACTATGATTGTTTATGACATACTAAACTATGATTTGTTTATGACATACTAAACTATGATTTGTTTATGACATACTAAACTATGATTTGTTTATGACATACTATACTATGATTGTTTATGACATACTATACTATGATTTGTTTATGACATACTATACTATGATTTGTTTATGACATACTATACTATGATTGTTTATGACATACTAAACTATGATTTGTTTATGACATACTAAACTATGATTGTTTATGACATACTATACTATGATTGTTTGACATACTAAACTATGATTTGTTTATGACATACTAAACTATGATTGTTTATGACATACTAAACTATGATTGTTTATGACATACTATACTATGATTGTTTATGACATACTATACTATGATTGTTTATGACATACTATACTATGATTGTTTATGACATACTATACTATGATTTGTTTATGACATACTAAACTATGATTTGTTTATGACATACTATACTATGATTGTTTATGACATACTATACTATGATTTGTTTATGACATACTATACTATGATTTGTTTATGACATACTAAACTATGATTTGTTTATGACATACTATACTATGATTGTTTATGACATACTAAACTATGATTTGTTTATGACATACTAAACTATGATTTGTTTATGACATACTAAACTATGATTTGTTTATGACATACTAAACTATGATTTGTTTATGACATACTAAACTATGATTTGTTTATGACATACTAAACTATGATTTGTTTATGACATACTATACTATGATTTGTTTATGACATACTATACTATGATTTGTTTATGACATACTATACTATGATTGTTTATGACATACTATACTATGATTTGTTTATGACATACTATACTATGATTGTTTATGACATACTATACTATGATTTGTTTATGACATACTATACTATGATTTGTTTATGACATACTAAACTATGATTGTTTATGACATACTAAACTATGATTGTTTATGACATACTAAACTATGATTGTTTATGACATACTAAACTATGATTGTTTATGACATACTATACTATGATTTGTTTATGACATACTAAACTATGATTGTTTATGACATACTATGATTGTTTATGACATACTATACTATGATTTGTTTATGACATACTAAACTATGATTGTTTATGACATACTATACTATGATTGTTTATGACATACTATACTATGATTGTTTATGACACACTAAACTATGATTGTTTATGACATACTATACTATGATTGTTTATGACATACTATACTATGATTTGTTTATGACACACTAAACTATGATTGTTTATGACATACTATACTATGATTGTTTATGACATACTAAACTATGATTGTTTATGACATACTATACTATGATTTGTTTATGACATACTATACTATGATTTGTTTATGACACACTAAACTATGATTGTTTATGACATACTATACTATGATTGTTTATGACATACTATACTATGATTGTTTATGACATACTATACTATGATTGTTTATGACATACTATACTATGATTGTTTATGACATACTATACTATGATTTGTTTATGACATACTATACTATGATTTGTTTATGACATACTAAACTATGATTTGTTTATGACATACTAAACTATGATTGTTTATGACATACTATACTATGATTTGTTTATGACACACTATACTGTGACTTTGTTATTACATTTGTATGACATGCTATACTAAGACTTTTTAAGTCATACTATCCTATGACATGTTTATGATTTTTTTAAGATATACTATACTATGTCATTTTGTATGGTATACTATCCTGACTTTATTGCATATTATATTATGACATTTTTATAATTTTATGACAAACTATACTGACATATTATATGATATGACATTTATGACTTTTTTATGACATACTATATGATTTTTCATGGCATACCATACTGACTTTTTTATGATATTTATTATACTATCATATTTTTATGGTATACTATCCTGACTTTTTATTGCATATTATACATGACAATATTACTTTTTATGACAAACTATACTATGACATCTTTATATGATACTATACTGTAACATGTATATGATTTGTTTATGAAATACTATACTCAGACTGTTTTAAGTCATATATGATATATATATGTGTTATACTATCTTGATTTTTTATGGCATACTATATCTACAAAATGCTGCAGCACGTGTATTGACAAGAACTAGGAAAGGTATGTTACTCCTGTATCAGCTGCTCTGCACTGTCTCCCAGTAAACTCCAGAATAGACTTTTAAATCCTTCTCCTCACCTACAAAGCCCTGAATGGTCCGGCACCATCTTACCTTAAAGAGCTCACAGTACCTATAACCCCACTACAGCATTGCACTCCCAGAATGCATTGTTCCTCGTGGTTCCTAGAGTCTCTGAGAGCACAATGGGAGTCGGAGCCGTCGGCTGCTCTCTTGTGAAAGCAGCTCCCAGTTTGTGTTGGGGAGGCAGACACCCTCTCACATTTAAGAGCAGGCTAAAGGCTTTCCTCTTTGATAAAGCTTATAGTTAGGGCTGCTCAGGCTTGCCTTGAGCCAAGCCCCTAGTTATGCTGCTATAGACTGCCGGGGGACTTACACTTCTCTCTCCCCCTCTCTCTCTATGCATTCATGTCCCATGAATACATGTTACCAACTCAGCATCTGGGGCATCATCCCCAGAGTTGTTGTGTCTCTCATCTGACAGCTCGCCACGTTTAATGGTTGCCTCTGCATCATGAATCGTGGCTGAGCCTGTTGCAGGGTCCTGCTTGACGCCCATGTTATCATTTTTTGGAGGCACCTGGAAGCTTTTTTGACATCTTCCTGGATCCATCTTTTTCATATTTGTTCACATTATCATTTTTAGCACATTGATAGTGTATGTTGTTTATTCTGTACACGTCATGTAGTGCACGTCTGTCCGTCCTGGAGAGGGATCCTCCTCATGCTTTCTGAGGATTCTTCCATTTTAACCCCCTTTGATTGTTTCTTTTGGGGAGTTGTTCCTTGTCTAAGGGTCTAAGGACAGAGGGTTGATTGATAATATGACATATTAAACTATAACATTTTTAGGATTTATTTTGTCACTCTATAGTATGACATTGTTAGGATCTTTTACGACATATGACATACTTTACTGTTACTTTTTCATGATTTTTATGACATACTTTACTATGACATCTCTATGACTTTTTTATGACATACTACACTTTGACATTTTCATGATTCTTTTAAGACATACTATATCATAAAATTATTTATGACACTTTTATCACATACTATACGCTGCCATGTTTAAGCTTTTATGTGAGCTATTGGAAGTGACAGCATTGAAATGGACTAGAGATGATGGAAATATAATAAATGCATTTATTGTAACATTCGCCATTGGAGGGCCAGTGAGATTGGGAAGTCAAACTTACACGACATATAGCTTTATTTGCAACAAAGAGTATTCACCTAGTGTTTGCAGACTTTATGAATGAACTCTGGACAGAAGATGTGCAGTTACCTTAATGTTGGTTCCTCCAGTAGAAACACATTTAAGGTTCTTGAGTTCCTAATAGTTCCCTTGGTGAGTAACTGACGTATTACAGGAACTCTGTTGCTGCTTTACGAGAAATCAACAGGAAATGATGCAAACTGACAATAAAACATTCCTTTGTGGAGGAAACTAAAGTGATAAGACGAGTTGTTTGCTATGCAAAATTCAACCATTATAATAAAGTCAAATGATCTTTGGAATCTTTCTCACTATACTGTATTTACTTTACAGCTACGTTCCCATACAGTAAGTGTAATGTCACGTAATTCCCACTTGGTGGCACCATCTATCTGTCTGCACTGCAGGCCAGTGGTAGGATTCAGTCAACAGTGTTCAGCTTTGACCATCTTCCTCCCAGCCTCACCCTCCTCTTCACAGCAGCTCCTCTCCGACACCTGGTCCACCTCAGCAGTGAAATAGTATCTCCTCGCTTTATTCATACATGTAACGCTTGATTAAGGTCAAATGGGGATCTAAAATATGATAAAAGCATCTGTTGGGCTCGAATGGAATCTGTCACCCCAACCACAGCAATTGACCATAATCATACAATTATGAAGCGATGAGACACTTTGGCTTTATGGGGAGGGTGCTTTGCTAAAATGGCCCACGTAAAACCCCATCTGCACAAATGGGCCTTGGATTTGAGCCAAAGCAGGGCCTGAAAGACCCGATATATCAAGTCACGGCACATCTAGCAGAGGAGCGCAGAGAGCGGCTGACAAAACGGTAAATCTGTTGGTGTCAAAGAAAAACATAATTCAAATATTTGTAGGCGCTATCATTTATGTAGGTACAGAATTCCCTCATGTAATTGTGGTCGCAAATACAATTAACGAAGATGATTCATGAGCCAAATTAATGCAAACCAGCTGATAACGCAGTTTATTCAAGTATTTATATGACAATAATTCATCTCTGCTGTCAGAAGAGTGTGTTCCTATAATATCAGTGTGTGTGTGTGTGTGTGTGTGTGTGTGTGTGTGTGTGTGTGTGTGTGTGTGGGAGTAGATGTGTGTGTGTAAAAATATAACCATTGCACACATCTGTATAGAGTGTGTGTGTGTAAGCTGCTCCTAACTTTATCTCTTTTTATATTTATATTTAATGTCTCTTTTCTGTATCTACAGTTCAAATACATTAATGTCCCCAACAACTTTGTTTATTATTATGATTATATGTGTATAAATGTTTTTATTCTTATTTTTTAAGGTTATTTTGAATATTAAATATGTAAATATAAAAATAATATATTGTTCCAAAGAAGTGGCTACAATAGTTAGGAAGAAGTGATTTCAGTAAAAACTTGAATTTAAATGAATGCTAATGTAATAAATGATATTATATGTTCTTATACTTCTGGGAAGTATATGTGATATAATGAATAAATACATCAATAGTTTTCCATACGTTGGCCAGTATGATCAGCCCAACGTCAGAAACACTTATTGTTCCTCTCGCCTTTATTGACATTCATCAACCTAGAGATTGTTCGGTGTGAGTTAAAAGAAGGTCGACATCTCCAACACTCAGCAACTCCAAAACTATACGATAAAAAGCCCTACAGGTAACAGGAAGCATGTTTAGATTTAGGGCTGAACTGTCCCTTTAAATAGCATTCTAAAAACCTCGACAGACTTTGTCCCATCCCACGCTACAACACGTAGCAACTGAGAACAATAGAAGATACTTCTCTAATAAATCAGCTAATGCAGCATTTATCAGTTGTTTAATCTGCATCATTTCTTTTGCAGAACTGCAGTGCTGTGTGTGTGTGTGTGTGTGTGTGTGTGTGTGTGTGTGTGTGTGTGTGTGTGTGTGTGCGCGTGTGTGTTGTCTAGATGTATGGGAGCTGCAGCAGCAGGTTTCTTGTCTGGAGCTTCAGACAGGGCATCCATCAGCTCGGCACGCCACCATCTGCTGCTAACACTGCAGCGCTCGGCCCAGCTAAGAGCCATCTGCAGCAGCTTCATTTACATCTCTGGGAGAAGTTTCACTTTGGACTCACAACAAGTGCTGAGTGGCTTTTCAAAAGAAGAACAGGAGCTACTGCGTGAAGCAGCTCCTGTTTGTGCAAAGAGGAATATGAAAGCGGTGCATGGCAGGCTCCTTGTGCAGCATCCATCACCCGGCATCAGGGGGTCAGAGATCTCTCTCACATTACTTAATGTTGCGGGTGCATTAAATATTCTGCCAGCATTTAGCTTGGATATGTTAAGTGTCTGTCTCTAAAATCAAACTAAACAAGCTGTAGTTGCACCGTCGATCCACAAGAGGGAGACAGACGCCTACAGATCACGCAGAGATTTGGACACGTTCATAATACGATTGATCTCAGAAAGAGACATCAAACTTACATCGTGTTAGTTATGGAAGCAAATTAAAGCCACAACTCTGGAGGATTACATAATCTCACAGGTTGTGTTGAACCAGATGTCACACCAGACTGGGCAGCAGCAGAGTCGACAGTTAATATTAAAGAAGTTAATTTCTTTAACTTTAAACGCAGTAAGAAGTACGTCTTTAATCCTGCAGTTTACTGCACTTGTGTTATTATTTCACGGGATGGTTGAAGATGTGATTTTGTTTGTAAAAGTGTCGGTGTGACGGACAGGAAGTGTTTGAGTCACATGGTTATAGAAGCTGATGCAAAGTTATTAGTTTGAATAGTGTTTGTTTCAGCTTTGCATTATGGGTGATGCCTTTAACTTCCATACAATAAAAACTAGTGATGAAAAGTGTTACGCCAGTGAGGAGATATAATCTCTCCACCGAGTCCTGGGTCTTCCCCGGGGTCTCCTCCCAGCTGGATGTGCCTGGAACACCTCGCTAGAGAGGCGCCCAGGTGGCTCCTTACTAGATGAACCACCTCAACTGGCTCCTTTCAACGTAAAGGAGCAGCGGCTCTACTCCGAGTCTCTCCTGATGGCTGAGCTTCTCACCCTCTCTCTAAGGGAGACGCCACCCGTCTGAGAAAACACATTTCGGCCGCTTGTACCCGTGATCTCGTTCTTTCTGTATTATTGCTGTTCGTTATTTTTTGAAGCTACATGATATCCACACAAACCCAGGACTCCAGGTGTTGTTGTGGTCGCACCATACTGTGCAATGACATGGAGATTGTCTGCAGGTCTTGTGCACAACTCTTCACACATTAATAAATGTGGTGTCTTTAGAAACTTTGGTGAAATGTTAATGTGTTCAAAGCCCCAGAACCTTTCTGTAAAGTCTGGTGGAGATCCCAATCAGCAGGTTAGAAACTCAGAGGAGAGTGAACATTTCTTCATGGTGAAAAGTGTTATGGGTTCGAAGCCTTGAGCTTTGGTCGTCACCATCTTGTGTTTTTGTAACCAGAAGTGACACGAGAAGTCGGAGCGAAGTACAACTGAACGCTGAACATCAAAAGTAAATTGTACAATTAAATCATGAAGTAAAACTGTTGTGTTGAAGAAGACTAGAGATGGAGATCATAAATGTTTTCTGAGCTAATAAATCAAGTGAGAAGTCGGCTCATTTTTTCATAGACTTCTATACAACCAGTGGAGTCACCCCCTGCTGGATGTCAGAGAGACTGCAGGTTTAAACATGTTCACATTCCAACAAGCTAGAATCAGATTCATTCTTTTTCTGTCATCTCAACGACACAACGTGTTTCTTCTGTTTGTATTATTGAGCAAACAAATCAAATGAATATCTCCGTGATTACATTTGACCGAGAGCGTGCACACGACTGACTAACTGTCCTGCCAGTGCAGCCTCGTCAGCAGCGTTCCCACCCCCAAACATGAAGCACAAAGGCAAGTAGAAATACCGGCCTGCGTGGCACTCACTCCACTCTGGACGGCTTAATATGATTGGGGTTTAATACCCATTACAACAGTGCGGCGCTGCTGTCATTAGGAAACTCACCTTCCCTCCTTCAACCTATTAGGGAAAAATAATGATAAGAATCCTGAAAAGCGCGGCGCTATAAATGGAAACAAAAGTGCTGGGCTCGACAGAACAGGATCTCCGGACGCAATTTGTGGAATTAGGTGAGCACACGGCCGATGACCCGCAGCATTGTGGGTAATGCAAGGTCAGACGGGGAATTGAGTGATCTGAGAGCCGAGCGTTAGAAGAGTCCCTCTGCTGGCACGAGGCGGTGAATCAACCACAGCGTGGACACACGGAGGAGGGAGGAAGTGAGGCTGAGGAAGTGGAGAGCGAGAGGAAGGAAATACTCCTGAGGTGGGTTTGTAAAGATGATCTCATTATCAATATAATTATAAAGTCATTAACACTCAATGTTTAGTCTAAGAAGGTAAAAAAGAAAATTCCCCTAAAGTTGCAAAGCTTAGAGACAAATTAAAAAAACATTGATTTGACAATCCTATAAAAAGAGAAAACAATGATCGTCACGTATAAATGTAGTTCATTGTGAAGAAGCACGACCATGTACAAACTGGACGTTCACCTGAGCTGCAGGTGTAGAACCAACACGAGAAATATTCTCTCATAATATCCCCAGGAAGGTTTTCCAGAGCGAGTAAAGCAACAGGAGTTAGAGATGAGAAGAGGACACTACTACACAGTGCACTCTCCATTAGGAGGCTGAACACACCAATGAGTTCCATTTGCAGCAATTATTTTCTTTCTTTCCCATTTCCCAAATGCTCGGAGGATGAGAGGAGTGACGACACTTAGAGTGAGTTAGTTAAAGAGAAACACATTTGGATTCATAGCAGTGAGTGGAAATAGACGGAGGACAAAGTTTAAGATGAGAAGAGGAAGATTTGACGAAGAGGCTGGACGTGCCCGAATCTTCCCCGCCCTCCACGGTTACACGAATACGTCTCAAAGCCAGCGAATTACCAATATTTATATCAATAAAGTGGCTGTGACAGAAATGTGGTGTCAGAGGAAAGTATTTGATTTAACTAGTTAAAGAGGAAATAACATTTAGACATTTGTTATAATTCTCTGTCGTAGTACTTGTCTGATTAATGAGGGGAAACCATGATGCATTATTGCTTTTTATATAAATATTAAATATGTTTAGTAGTAAAATGACGTTACAGCAAGAAAGTAAATCCCTTTGATCCTAAAAGAAGTTCATTTAATCCTATTGGATTAGACTGAGGACCTTTGCTGTATGTGAACGCCTCAACATGTGATCTCGCAGGTGAACGTGTTCCAACCAGCCAACATGTGGTTCACAGTGACAAACCCACGATATCGGCATGAAGGCGTATCGGTCTCGTCCTCTCCGCAGCCGCCCGGTGCCAAGGCGCTCAGGATTTAGAACAACTACTGGTGTCCATCTGCACACCGGATTTAAAATGTGGCTTCGCTGTGACCCGTCTGTTGTCCGAGGCCTCTGGAGACGGAGAGCGAGGAGGACGGCGTGCCAGGAAACACTCGCTCCCTCCGACAGCCTCCGTCCTCCACAAACATGTGCAGTTCTGCTGCTTTACGGCGTCGAGCGTTTAGTCATGAAGGAGCGTTTTCTGTCAAACTCTCGCAGACAGAACACACACACGTTTTATTAGTAATGATCACAAACCGTAGCGTCCTCCTGCAGAAATAAAGGATAAATAAATCCAATTAAATAGGAATATTATTCTTTTTTTACATTAGAATTCCTCATTTTTAAATCAGGCTCTATTTTCACAGCTTCTCCGAGTCATCCCATCGCTAAGTTATTATTATTAAGGGATTGAAATGTTTTATTCTGCTGTGAAATGGGCCATATATATATATATATATGTGGTTATATTAGTGGTGCGGCTGCAGTTGTGTGTCTGACATGTATAAATGTGTGTTTACAGGCCTGCAGGTTGGTTTCACAGAGACGGTATGAACAGTTCAAACTGAGGATGTACATGAGGGACTCTGTGTTGTGGACGATGCTGCCTGTTGGTTTTAGGCGGCTTACTGGGCGTCTGTTGCAGCCAAATCCATTTTTATTCACCCTGTGGATTATAGGACCGGTTGGCAAGGCCGCCCTAGTGTTACCGAAGCCAGCGAAGGCCCGTGCAGGTGGGAGCCCTGCATGTGGAGCATGGAAGAATGAGGACACCTCACAGGTGCATCTTTATTTTTCTTCTTCCATATTTCTCACTTTTAAGCCAAGAGGTGTGAAGCTTTGGATGCTGTTTGAGTCGTCGTGTTGTCTCTGCGAGCGGCCTTTAGAGGGCGCTGCCTCACTGTTGATGACAGCAGCTGTCTGTGCAGGTGCTGAGGACACTTCTCAGCCGCAGCGTGTGTGTGAAGTCTCAGGGACGGTGCTAACAAGTGACGCCCGCCTGCAGAGAGCGTCCTCGATCGGACCTCTGAGCCGGCCGCAGCACGCAGGAGGAAACACGAGGACGGCAGCGTGAGAGCTGATGAGAGCTCACATCGTCACACTGCAGAGTACACAACTATCACAACTTTAAAGTTTGTTCATCACCAGAGTGAGATAAACACGCTGCTGATCTCTCATCTCATGCCTTTTTTATTCTTTCTAAATGTGTTAAGTTTTTAATACAATGCAACATTTGAGGCTGAAAATAAAGTTCTTACAACTTGAATCTTAATAAGCATTTCATTTCTGCACGGACAAAGTATGTGGACACCAAATAAAGTACTTCTGGTTTCAAGTGTTGTACAAGATGTTGAACCTGAAGATGATATATAATAATAATATAATAATAATAATAATAATGATAATAATGATAATGATAATAATAATAATGATAATAATAATAATAATGATATATAATAATAATAATGATAATGATAATAATGATAATAATAATGATAATAATGATAATAATAATAATAATGATAATAATAATAATAATAATAATGATATATAATAATAATAATGATAATGATAATAATGATAATAATAATGATAATAATAATAATAATGATAATAATAATAATAATAATGATATATAATAATAATGATAATGATAATAATGATAATAATGATAATAATAATAATAATAATAATAATAATAATGATAATAATAATAATAATACTGATAATAATAATAATAATAATAATAATAATAATATAATAACAATAATAATAATAATAATAATGACTAATAAATAAAATGAATAATGTTGTGCTGCATAATTAATCAAATATTTATCGCGATTACAATGTTGGCTTCCCACAATTACATGAACATGATTGAGTGTTTAAAATGCACTGAGCTCAGGCGAAGAAGAAGTTATTTTACAGGGACCGTGTGTAGGACAGTTTGTCCCTTCTGGGCTACTGTAGAACACGGCATCATGGCAACAAACTTAAAAAAAATTGCTCAAACCATTTGGTTGGAGAGTAAGTTTTATATATTTTATATTGTTAATAGTTTGTTCTATATACTTCATTATGTTTTATGGAAAAACAGCCCAAAGACTAAAGATAGTATGGCAATCTCAGAAACTACAAGAAGTAAAGAGGATCAAAGAAGATTATTCCTCTTTTTGTTTTGTTTTTATATTGTTTCATCAATCAATCAGAACACGTTTCCTAAATATTGTCTTTGGGTACAAAGTAACAAAGGGGCCGAGCCAAACCATGAAAAACAGCCGCAGACCAAAAGTATAAAACAGTGTGAAGGCGGTCGTGTCATTAACCCTCGACGTGACGATCTGCAGGTCGTGAGGTCTTGTTGCAGCACACAGCAGCAGCAGCGCCTCCGCACTACAGGTATACATCTTCTCTGCATCTTTTACTTCTCTACACATCAGCTGCAGGGACACGGAGGCTTCCTCTCACTCCCTGACAGTTGAGCTAATGGCTTTGGATTGCAAACCTTTCTCCCCTCTGGTGAGCAGTTGTGTGTGTTACCGGATAACAGCGGCATGTGTCTGCCAACAGGATGCGTGTTTGACAAAGACGCAAGTTTTATCAGTAGTAGATTGTAAGACGCTGATGCATCAGCTCTGTGTACGCAGGTTTGTGACGATGGAGCCGAGCTAAGCTCAGCTGCAGGTGGTAGATAGTATACGAGGAAACAGACGAACGCTACAAAGATGAAGCAGAGCCGAGAACGTACTGGAGGCCAGAGCGCTGATGTTGAGTTGTTTACAGTGACGGCATCATCCATCAGGAAACAGGTCTCGGCTTGGCATGAGTTCCCAGAGTGCACAGATGCTTAATGGCATGACAGGTTGTGTCCAGGCTCTCAGGCCCCGACCGGAACGCCGCTGGCTTCTGGACGGAGACGGCAGACAGCCTCAGGATGCCCAGCGGACTCGCCGGCCGAGGCTGCAGCTTCAGATGCTGATGGCAGGTAAAAAAAAGAGGTGTGAAGAGCTGAATGTCACCGCCGTGTCCAGCCTCGAGGTGACGACATGACCTGGACACTGCACGACTAACATCATGGACGAGGGGAATACAACGTTTGGTAGCGAAGGAAGATTAATTCTACACATTTACATTTGTTTTTTATGTGACAGCATCTGTCAGATGGTGGCAGAAGTATGGTTGAGCGGGATGATGATGAACACACGTCTACATATTTATGTTCAATCTGTGTTTTACTTGCTGTGACACAAACCTCACGCTGGGCAAAATAAAGTTGAGGTCTTTAAAGTCTTTGAGTTTGTTTGAGCAGTGCATGTACTCTGGTGTAAAAGCAGCTGCTTTGATACTGTTGCATGAGAGAATAATCTAAATCCACATTTCACCGCTGGTCTGAAGTCACAACACAAACACAGCGTGGTGTCGCTCCTCAACTATAAATAGCTACTTTGTCAGAGCTTTTTTTAAACAAACCTCATGAACGTTACAAAAATAGATTCTAATGTGTTTCCAACGAAAACCTCCAGGTTACGTTAATATAAACATTGTTCCAACAGCATTACGATTACTTTATGTCAGAGTGACTTGCTTCACAATGCAAAGCTGTTAAAATAATGCTCATATGTTACCGAGACACCGAAATACCCCTGCAGATTTATCACAGTTTTATAGACTTCTTGTGACCTGGAAGTTACTAAATCAATACTTGCTTAATAGCAGCTATTATTAAACATCAGCCACAGAATGTAGGCCAATGACATGTTGTTCATTCTTGAAAAGAGAGTGAATCAATGGAGACATTTGATCACGATGCATGAACAAGCAACATGCTTGAGAATGAATATCGTGCAGTCAGGAGCAGCAGTGTGAGAGCCCCCAGCGCCTCGCTGTGTAACACAGAAACACACTTTTCAGGGCGTAAGCTGAGATGCCGCTTGTCAATACTCGGAGACGACTGGAATATATTCGGCCTTCCTCTTGGGATCTACAACAGCCGACTTTGGCCTTTTACCTCGCCGTTTTCCCCGTAACAAGAACACTTCTGAAAATAGAGCGTGTTTGTAAATGCCAGGAGTTTGAGCCACGGCGACGTTCGGTTTGCCGTCTGTGAGGATATTATTTTGGGTCAGATGTGCTTCTCTGCCATATTGTCCAGTGAAGCGGGAAGGCCAGGCCACAAAGAGAGAGCATATGCCTTCCTTTTCCTCTGCTGCCGCCCCTGACATGTGTTACTTCCTCCTCCCTCAGCCCACCTGCTCTGCAAAGCCTTGTAGTTTACTATGAATGCCAGCCTACAGCAACAGCATGCACAATGTGTCAGTCTGCAGGGAGGAGTCGTATCCAGGCTCGTCAGAGGAAGTCGTGTCAGAGAGGAGTTTATGGCAAATCTACTTGTAATCGGCAGACATCACAGCACAGACTCTGCATTAACAGGTGGGTTTAATGCTATTATATGTGCAGCGCCCAGGTGTGGGGGTCTTGCTCGATGGCACCTCTCCAAGTACCCGTCCGCACTCTGTTCAGGGACTTGAACCGGCGACCCTCCAATTCCCAATCCAAGTCCATTACAGTCCAACTATCAACAACTCTTCTGCATTAAATGTGATCATCTGTCGAAATGTCCCTCAACTTTATGGAAATGCAACAATAAACCTTGAATATCCTGAGAAGTTTATTAGTAGTAATAGTATTTAAGATAGTATAAGAGGTATCTTTTACACTCAAACGGTTTCTGCAGAATGAGTTAGAAGCAAATCATTAGCTGCGACTTCTCGGTGTCATGTGCCTCATCCTTAGCTAACCGCAGGCGGGGCCGCAGGTAGAAGCTCTTCCTGTTATCTTCTGCAACAAAACCCACCAAACACCAGCGGACACGTAATTATCCCGTGCTTTACAGTACCATCTGTTTGCCTTATCGATCACCTATCGATGGAGAAAAGCCAACTCCACAAGGTGCTGATCACAAACAGGGGATTCACGGACATTTATTATGGTACAGCGATCGATTGGGGTCATGCTGTCCAGCCTCCAGCGGCGGCCCGCAGAGAAACAAATATGGCCTTTCCGACACATCTCTCAGGGCAGCCCTGACAGCCTCATAAAACCCCGCTGATGTCCTCCTGCCTGAGAGAAAGGACTCATTTTCCGAGGGATTCATCGCACAGGGGGGAAAGAATTAAGATTAATGGCTTGTTGTGCTCTGCTTCAGTTTGCAATTGTCTTTGCGAAGGTGATTGTTTGCAGCTTGGCAATGTAATAAATGCAAATGTGACGTGGAAGTGCATAAATGGGTGCTCAAAAAATGATTTTGTGCTCATTGAAAGTCTCCGGTGTAGTGTCGGAGCAGAGTACAGATATGCTAAAGGATTAAGCCAAAGTGCATTAGGAAGCAAAGATGAGGGTTTTTTGGAACAATTATTTCTCGTGCAAGTCAGCAGGTGCATTTCCCTTCTGTGACCTCTAGGGGGGGCTCATGCCCTGACCCTAACAGCAAAGTGGAACTAAAATAGCTTCAGACATGTTTGTGGTGAGTTTGAGAGAAGGGACAAACATGAGTCACCTGCTGAGAGCCTACACTGGTCTGTTGAAGTCAAGTCTGCCTCACTGCGGTTTCATGTCCTGAATAGCAGCGTGACCTTTCAAAAATCTTTACACATCCTGCAGACAGCAACACTGAGGCTCTGTGTGCACATGAAATAAGCAGCGAACAGTACATGTGTTGGAGGATGAACAAGGTCGAGCAAGGTCACAGCTGAGGTTGTACTCTATCAGCATCACAGTGGGTGAAGAAGAAACTCTTTCAAACCATTGTACCATTACAAAACATTGTTCCTGAAACTTTATGCTATAAACATGCACATCTTATCGTGCACATCTTCATGGAAGATTATAAAGTTACGGTTAATTGGATGTAGGACAACCAGCTGATACCAGGACACATGCACCTGTTATTTGCATCAATAAAACACATCATTTATGTAAGAACCTCCCCTCTTTATGTAAGAACCTCCCCTCTTTATGTAAGAACCTCCCCTCTTTATGGAAGAACCTCCCCTCCCCTCTTTGTGTAAGAACCTCCCCTCTTTGTGTAAGAACCTCCCCTCTTTATGTAAGAACCTCCCCTCTTTGTGTAAGAACCTCCCCTCTTTATGGAAGAACCGCCCCTCTTTATGGAAGAACCTCCCCTCTTTATGGAAGAACCTCCCCTCTTTGTGTAAGAACCTCCCCTCTTTATGGAAGAACCTCCCCTCTTTGTGTAAGAACCTCCCCTCTTTATGGAAGAACCTCCCCTCTTTGTGTAAGAACCTCCCCTCTTTGTGTAAGAACCTCCCCTCTTTGTGTAAGAACCTCCCCTCTTTATGGAAGAACCTCCCCTCTTTGTGTAAGAACCTCCCCTCTTTATGGAAGAACCTCCCCTCTTTGTGTAAGAACCTCCCCTCTTTATGGAAGAACCTCCCCTCTTTATGGAAGAACCTCCCCTCTTTGTGTAAGAACCTCCCCTCTTTGTGTAAGAACCTCCCCTCTTTATGGAAGAACCTCCCCTCTTTATGGAAGAACCTCCCCTCTTTATGGAAGAACCGCCCCTCTTTATGGAAGAACCGCCCCTCTTTAAATTCTGCAAATGCAGGTCAACTGAAGTCATTCGTAAAGTTCGATTGAAGGAAAACATCCGATTTATTCAACTTAATTTGAATGCAACCCTTGTATTCTAACCCTGAACTGTGTTGGAGAATTACTGCACTTTTGTTCTCTCCCGGGGCCTCTGCTCATCTGAATACATATGATAAAGCCAGGTTGGGTGTATTCTTTCCAATAGTCTGAAAGAAAGACATGTTATGGAAGCAAAATAGCCCAAAATCTCAAAATTCACCAGTGCATGAAAAACCATGTATTTGCCTGGGGTGTCTCGCCAGGATCATCCAGTGACTTGAGGTTTGTATTATTGGGATGAAATGTACGGAGCCGGCAGTCGACAGGCTCCATGTTACCTCCACAGATCAGGTTTATCTAAAAGATTCTTCTAATTAACAACAAAGTGCAAATTAAAATCCCCCAGTTTCAGGTATTTGTCTGCGGTCCAGCGGTTATGAAGCCAAGCAGCTTATTGACTCTCAGTTAAATGAAACATGACTCTGTAGAACCAAGAGAAACACCATGTTTTTCTAAAATACAAACGTATGTTAAATCATAGCAATAATATAGATCCAAGCCAGAGCCGGGAACAAACTTTATAGCACTCTCTGCTGGACAAACGTCGCTGCGGAGACACAGTATATAAAGAACTTTACACTCATTAAATATATACAGTAGAAAATGATGTGGCCAAAGGTATGTGGACAACCCTGCTCACATTGGGCAGTTCTTCCAACAAAGGGAAATATTAATGCTATGTGCTGTTTGAGAACATACTGTGCTTCCAGCTTTGTACCAACAATCTGTCAAACAAACCTTCCTGTTTCCATATGACAATGTTCCCGTGCACAAAAACAGCTCTAAAAAGAATTGCTTTTCCCAGTTTGGTGTGGAAGAACTTAGAGTTGTGACCTCCACCCCGTCCACCTTTGGGATAAACTGGAACACCAAGACCTCACATCCCAACATCAGTGTATCACCTTGTTTATACTCGAGCGAGGCACCTTGACGCGGAGTCGCCACAAGGGAATTCATACTCGACCCGTTGTTTGTTGCAGTTCTCTCCGGCCTTACAAACAAAACCTTCAAGTCAACGAGTGATGCCGGCAAAACGTCTGAAGCCAACTCCTCAATGTCGAGGAGGAATTGTAATTAACTGTGAACTCATATCTGATATTCATGGACATACTTTATCGCCTTTATGAACTCCCTGTGAAGAAAGCAGTCGAGTATTAAATGTATTATAATGAAACAAAAGTTGATTTAATATCCTGGAAACAATTTGATTCGACTGGCAAAAAGTTCTAAGATAAAAACGAATTGGTCGGCTTTTAATTCTTTACGTTACGTCTTAAGTTTAAAATCATCTGTATTTGTGGCAATCAAGTCTGCAAACCCTGAGGGGGCAGTGTGCGCATCGACGACGTACGGAGAAACAAACGTCTGCAGACAAATTCCAAAGTCTTGTGGGAAACCTGAAGCCGGAAGAGTGGCGGCAGATTAATGCCAATTACTTGTTTGGGTGTTCAAATACTTTTGACCATGTAGTCTGAGCACACACTCTCTGGTGGACACACTCTGTTATGGCGACACTCTCTGGTCTGAACCAACTCAAACAAATGGTTGGCATTGGTATGGTTATATAAATACTGGTCTTGCATACACACACATGTTTCGCTGCATGTACACAGGACTCAGCTCTTACCTCAGGAGACCACAGCACACAAATATGAAGAAATAGGTGAGCACTGTCTCCATCTGTCCCAGAGAACGTTTCAAGGACAAACCTGTTGATGTGAGCTGCGGCAAGACAGACAAGACACGGAGCGGAACGGGAGACGCCAAAGAAATGAAGAAGAACGAGTTGACAAATGAAGGGGTCCCGGAGAAGAGTGAGGAGGGATGATACATTACACTGTGACGGTTGAAAAGGAGGCTGTAGTATGTTGAGAGTTGTAAGGCAGAGGGAGGAAAAAAATCAACGGGAGGGGTGGCGGGAGGGAGGCAGAGAGGAGGGAGGGAGAACGAGAGGATAAATCCTTACTACATAATGATTAGAGCTCACAAGCCCTTCCTGTGACACGGAGTGTGGGAGTCAGGATTACAGCCGGCCAGTGAAGCCAGAGTGACAGCTCTGCGGATGGAGGAAGGAGGGGCACAGGTAGGAAGAGACAAACAGGAACAACAAGTGCAGTTAAGTGACGACCGAATACACAAGGTGTGTTTCAAGGGGAGGCAGGGGGCGGATCCAAGCAACACAGACATTTTAGGCGATATTTCCAAACTTCAGCGGCTGACTCGCATCTGTCCCCCTGCCACCGGCCATCTGTCGCCGGCCGCCGACAGCCTCGTCCCAGGCAGCTGGATCCTTTTTTCCGAGTCTTACTTTGATGGAGCGGCCACAAGAGCGCCGCTCGCACCAGAGGAGGGTGAAGGAGGGAGGCTGGGAGATGAAGACAAGGGTCACTCCGCGCAATCTGTGATAGATGGGACTCACAGTGTGGACGGGTGTCTCAGCCAAACATGGAGTACATCTGTGTCTGTGTGTACCGGGCGGTGACGGACAAGACTGAAGAGTTTTTGGAGGATTTGTTTTGCGCTGATATATAACTTGGTGTAACTTTCCGGCAGCTTCCGGAGCTTTTCTGAAGTCTCAATCTCCAGCCAAGCGAGGAATTATCTTTTCCCCAGAGGTGAGCAGCTGCTGAAGACCTTAAAAAAGCAACTGCTTTACACACAAACATGCACGCGGACAGGCTTCTCCTCAAGGCATTCTGGGACATCTTACCTGAAAACCTGAGGTAGCTGTCTCAACTTTAACTCTCACCTGGAACGTTTAGCCAGGAGCTCAACTGCGACTGTGAACAGCCGCGATTTGTTCATTTGTTTCTCTTTTTCCTCCTCCTCCTCCGGCGGCACCTGCTCAAATCGATCTACCTCCATCACTCTGTCCATCCTCCTCCTGCTCCTCCTCTTCTTCTTCCCTCCCCCCTTTTTTGCCAGCGAGTGATAATGTGACCTTCTGCCAAAGTGCTGGAAACCCTGCCACCGACGCAGCGGGCTCCTCTGTTGCTGCCACTGAAATAGACTCAAACAAGTGCAGGGAGAGGAAGAGGAAGGGAGGAGGGAGAGGACGAAGGAGGGAGAGGAAGAGAAGAAGAGGGCCAAAGGGGAGAGAAAGAAGGAAGAGGAAAGGGGGGGGAAACAGCACAGCTGAAGCGGCAGACACGGGATGAGTGGTGACGAGCCGGAGCTGGATGTGGATTGCCAACACAGGTAACGGATCACCTTCATCTCCCACTTAGTGCTGCACTCACACGTGTCACTGATCACTGCTTATGCTTAAAGGTGGACAACATGTTCTTTTTCACTTTAAAAACTGAGTGTGGAGTATGCTATCTGCTTCTTTTTGTTTGTGTTTGGAGGTGTGTTGTAGTTTTTAAGTAGCCCCCACCCTCCTCCTCCTCCTCCTCCTCGTCCTCCTCTTCCTCCTCCTCCTCTTCCTCCTCCTCTCATCTGTCAATAGAGGAATTGTCTGAGTGCAGAGGATCAGATCAAAAGCAGGACTCGACAGGATGCTTGTCAGGGGATCAGACAGCACGCCGTGTTTGGCTTTTGTGCCGGCTGCAGGTGTGTGTGTGTGTGTGTGTGTGTGTGTGTGTGTGTGTGTGTGTGTGTGTGTGTGTGTGTGTGTGTGTGTGTGTGTGTGTGTGTGTGTGTGTGTGGCTGTAACTGTTGCTTTAACTCAGCGAGCTGCCGGGGGGATTAAGCAGAGCGGATCGATGCGTCATTGTAAACAGTTAGAGCAGCTGAGAGGGGCTTTGATACCTGCCCGCTGGACCTGCGATGCTGCCGCTGCTACAGCTGCTACAGCTGCTGCATGGGAAATTGAACTGCCACTAAAGAGTGACTTTTCAGGATGCCAGAGAACGAGGGGTTCCTGTAATTAATGGAGGATCCGTCCTGGCACTTTGACTCCATGAATACAGAACAGGTTGTTGTTGTTTTGAGGCATGGGACGGCTCAGTTTATGTTGTAGGAATGCTGCGAGTGATTGACATGTCACAAAATGAAAGATGAACAAGACACGAGTCTCCACTGATGACTTTGTAAAAAGGTGTGAGACCTTTAAAGTTAACCCGGAGAAACAATCAAAGCAAGGCCATAAATAAGAAGACAACGAAGCAGCGGAGCAGAACAGGGACAAAGTCGTATTTCATACCAACACTGCCACTCTCAGATTGTAGCTCATCAGCTGCAAAGCGTAATAACCTGTAGAAACAGCTGCTTATCAGCAATGTGTCCTCATTACAAATTGTCAAGGTGCCTTGTGCACCAGGTGCCAAACACACAGGGAGGAATCCATCCATAACAGCTGATCAGACTGAGTAACCGGCCTTTTATCTCAAAGCACCAGTTAGATTATTCCGTCATGGACCGCAACAGCCTGTCCGACTGAAATGTATTGGTTAGACACCAGTTTAAAAAGGAGAGGTCAGGGGAAGGGTTGGGTGTTGGTTTGGTCAAATCAGCGGCGACAGTGATGCAGCGAGACAAGGAATCCACTGGGACGTCCTACAGATCAGATTCACAGCAGTCCAGTGTTTCCTTCAGGCTCAGTTTCCAAAGTAAACCGTATATTCTCACTTTGATCTGCAGTAGTATCTGGTCGTGCAGCTCGCATTGATCTATGCCGCAGCTGTGGGACGGATGTGATGTGATCATCCATAAGGGTTTTAATGACACTGATGTCAAAAA
This sequence comes from Cottoperca gobio, assembly GCF_900634415.1. NCBI lineage: Eukaryota > Metazoa > Chordata > Actinopteri > Perciformes > Bovichtidae > Cottoperca > Cottoperca gobio. The sequence goes on from NC_041362.1 coordinate 1,586,540, forward strand.
TCATTAAGACGATTTAGATGTTCCTGCCTCATACTAAAGGGCCAGTTCACCCAAATGACAGCCTTTAAAACAGTGATTCCAACTAGAGGTCACAAGATCAATCTTAAAAATGCTACATGTACATGTACGCATGTACAAATATCTTCTTGCTTCTAAAAACTAATCCAATGAAACAAAACATAAATCTCCTCACAGCCGCTGCTCTGCAACAGTTCCCAAACAAAAAGGAGTGAAACTATTTGGGGATTCATAAGAAACTCAATTGTCATAACTAGCATATGAGGTGTGTTTAGTGAGGTCACAGTGACCTTCGCCCACTAAATTATAATCAGTTCAACCTTCAGTCCATGTGGACGTTTATGCCAAATGTGAAGTAATTGCCTCCATGTGTTCCTGACGTATCGCGCTCACGTTTCAGACTCCAAACGTTCACGGGAACGTTATGCTTCCACCAATGGCTGCTGTCGGTGCTGACGCATAAAACCTGAGCAACAAGGAAACAAAGAACTCATTTCCTGTTCTCTTAATCCTCTCATCACTCCTGAGACTATGTTGCAGAATTCTTCTTGATTATTTCCCACTTTTCTACACATGCAAAAGGTTTTTGCCCAAGTGGATTCAATTTCACTCGGGGTAAAGGTGATTTGGGTGAACCGACCCTTTAAAGTAAAGCACAGATGTTGTTGTAATATCTTCCCACAGTCATCTGTCTGGATGAAATGTTGTGTTCCTCCTCTGGCTTCACCTGAGAGAGAGAGAGAGACGGTGTGAACGCTGCAGCACCAGTTAGGCAGCTGAAAAATGGCTGTTCATTATGTTATGCCAACCATATCCCAGCTTCAGTAATTGGATGGAGCGGTATGTGTACGAGAGCAATAGGTGCATGCAGGTGTGTGTGTGTGTGTGTGTGTGCGACAAGGCAACATGTGACAGGAGAAACCGATGGGAGTATTCTCAGCCCATCACACACACACACACACGCACACACACACACACACACACACACACACACACACACACACACACACACACACACACACACACACACACACACACACACACACACACACACACACACACACACACACACACACACACACACACGCAGAAAAAGCAGTTTTCAGCGTCTGAAATATGAAGATTTCCTGATTTTCTCTGCTTATATCATACACAAGGGAATATCTTTGTGTTCCAGACTCACGAAACAAGACATTTAAAGACGTCACCTCTGACTTTGAGATACTGGGATGGACAATGTTCACTGTTCTCTGACATTTCTTAAAATCGCAGTGACGGTTTTGGAGGATCGTCTGTGCTTCTCTTGCTTCATCAGTTTTCCTCCTGTTGGTCTTCCTGGCAATATAACTGTGTGTGTGTGTGTGTGTGTGTGTGTGTGTGTGTGTGTGTGTGTGTGTGTGTGTGTGTGTGTGTGTGTGTTCTCTGTTTCATGTAGTGCACTGTGGGTTGATTTATTGTGTTCCTTAACGTGAGATTTGATTGTGTTTGTGCGTCTGCGTGTTGTCTGTAATAACGTATGTTTGTGTTACTTGCTTTAAATGTTTGCATGCATCTTGTTTTGAAACACTAAAGCTGCTTTCTGTGCCAGGCCTCGCATGGAAAAGAGCTTTTCTAATCTCAAAGGCTTAAGTGCGGGGTTAAATAAAGGTTTAATAAAATGTTATAGAGCAAAGGATAAATCAAGAAAACGATGTGCAGATTGATCGATAATGGAAATAATGGTTAGTCTCTAATATAATGTAGTGTAAGGACCCTCATTACTATAATACACTCAGGGGAGGGGGGACTTCGGTGTGAAGGTTAAACCTCAGATTGGTAGATGAACACGGACACACGACTACCAAAGTCCTCCTTGTTTCACACATGCAGTTCCAGTTTGTGCTGCAGCAGTCGCGTGTCCTTACAAACAGCAGCTGTAACATTACATGCACAGGACACACGTTACTAATCCTCATTACAAGCAGGACACGAGGGATGCAACAATCGTTATCGATTCATCTGACCATTATTTTAAATACTTTGAAATGTCAGAAAAAAGAGTAAAATGTCCACCACAGTTCCTCAAAGTCCAAGGGGATGTTTTTAAATGTCTTGTTTTGTCCAGAACCCAAAGGCATTCAAGTTATTATGATATGAAACTGAGGAAAGCAGGACATCTTCGTACTTTCTGCCATTTCTGCAGGACAAATGACTTATTGATTAGTCACTAATGGTTACGGCTCTACAGAGTTCACACTCACTTAGCTGTGCCTTTAGTCGTGTAGTTAAAAGTCAGACACACACCTAACATCCCTCCCTGTTTCTGTCAGAACCAGTGTCTGCTGACTGGATACTTTCTAAAGGAAGGGATGTAATGTGTGCTTGTGCTTTGTTTGGTATAAACATAAGAGGACCTGGACTGCGGTGCAGAAACTTGGAACGAAATGACAGAACATATTGTGATTCTAAAGACATCTGAAGAAATGACATTGGGCTGGGACGCTGTGAGTCTGACGCGGGATAGACTGATCAGTAATGAGCAGCCACGTTGTTCAACAGAACCTGCAGAAAGCCCAACTTAACACAAAGTTGAAAACGAACCTTGGCGAAGAAGCCAAAACCAAAAAGAAAGACTTTTTTATGGACGTCTTACTCAAGTATTACGTTCATGATGCAACATCCTATACAATGAATTATCTTTTGCAGGACTCTTTCAGGAAAATGGCGTCCTGCTGTGTGGTTGCGAGTGAGGCTGGAGCTCCTGTTTGCAGCCTGCAGGCAGAATAGAACAACCTCTGGGTTTGTATCTCAGGGTTAGCAGCTGCTTTGTCAGCTGTCCAGCTCTTCCACCAACCACTAAGAGCCCATGTGCTTAATCAATTGGTAAAAGAACAGACCTCACGCCATCTTCACGGTCTCTGCAGAGGGGGAGGAGACTGACAAAAAGGAGGAACACGAGGCTTGGTGCTTGGTGCTGGCTAAAGAGATTAAAAAGCAACAGGGGGCATGCTTACATAGACAACTGTTTTAAATGGATCTTGCACTGATTGACAGCCAGTCACAAGCATCCAGGGGGGGGGGGGGGGAGGTTGCAGGATATCAGAGCAATGTATCCAAGGTCATGAGAGAGGAGTAGTTCATTTCATTCAGAATCAGGCAATGCTGCAACAACACGTGATCCTTTTCCCGCCAATTTGACAGGCCGCTCCTACGTGTTCAAGTACAGATCTGTGTTGCGATACTGCCGGTGCACGAGTCCTGGGGGGGGCTCTCGTACTGTGCGGGCTATCTGATGAGATCCTACACTCGGGGCTGAAGAAGTCTGGCAGGCTGTGTTGCTCTTCCTCCCCAAGTTTATGGCTGCGCTCGCGGGCACAACAGAGACTCCCGGTCCATTTATATTCATGGCGCAGTCCCGCTTGCACCTCGTCTAACGTCCTGTCCCTGTTGAGAAGGAAAACTGACACGTTGTGGGCTGAGGGGGGGGGCATCTCCTCTGTTTCCCTGTCATTCTCCTGCCTCTGGTAGATCCTGACACCAACCTGAGTGTTTGTGCATGTGTGGCGCATATGCAATTTGTAATACAGGAAATTGATTAGCCTAATAGCTTTCTATTCAAAGCTGCATGTGTGCCGCTTAATTTCTCACAATTAGCCCTGAGCGGCGACACGGTGGGGAGCGTCTCCATGAAGGATGATGACAACGATAACCTTAGAAATGAAGCCCTCAAAGTGTGTGTGTGTGTGTGTGTGTGTGTGTGTGTGTGTGTGTGTGTGTGTGTGTGTGTGTGTGTGTGTGTGTGTGTGTGTGTGGAACAGCGTTGTGAACAAGGAAGAGCAGTTTGACTTTGCGTGATGAATCTTAAGAAATGCGGCTGGATACTCTGCAGGACTGTGTAACAGAAAGTGACAGGGCGTCCTGGTGGCTCAGTTAGCGGGGGCCGCGTGTGATCGTGACGTAGTTAAGGTTTATTCTGGCTTCCTTTTCTCTCCCATCTCTTTTCCCAATTCCTCTTGTCACACCTAACAAATACAGCCCAACGTGCTCAACGGACCCAGAGAGACTTTCTAACAAACATGCACAACTTTTAGCACTCGAGTGGCGTCAACACGATTCCCACAACATGAAGAATTGTTTTCACTTTCCTGGAGACTGTTTAGAGCAGCAAGAATCAATGCATCATCTCCGGGGGAAACTATAAAAGCCGGAGTTGTTTATGACATGCTCTGATTGCTTTCCATCGAGCAGATTTACATGTTTTAGCAATTATAGGGACAGGATCTGTCTGTCACCACATCAACCCCCAAGTCAGTCATCCACACAGCAACACCAGCAACAACTCTGTGGCACGTTACAAAAGCATTCCTTTAAATGTAATATTTCATAAATCAGTATGTGTGACATGAACATTGATTAAATGTATCCTGCTCACAGAGAATTATTACAAACACCTGCAGCCTTAAAGACATTTGTTTGATTCTGTTTTGATCGGCATGGAGCTGGTAAAGAGCAGAACAACATCTGCAGCAGCTGAAAGGCCACAGCTTCTTTAAGTTTAAAGGAGGGTGATAAGTAACAGCTGCAGGTTCCTTCTGATGCTTTTCTGCCCCGAGGGGCCACAAATGGACAGTTGGAAACTTTACTTTGTGATGAAGGTCGTTAAAGATCAAATCTATTTCTAATCCCGTCTTTGTTGCAGTGTTCTGTGATGTGCGTGGGAGATTGTCACTAGACATTAACACCGGCACATTTACTGTTGACCTTGCTGTCCTTTTGTTTCTATAAATATACACAAAGCTGTTTTTCAAATATATTTATTCAATGCTTTCAATAGTCAAGATGAGTTAAGGCTAAAATAATAATATATATATATATATATATATATATATATATATATATATATATATATATATATATATATATATATGAACTGGGCCTTTAAAATGATTGTAGTTGGGTTTATTTTATATATGCCTGCTTTAAATACATAAGCAGGACAGAAAGAGGAAGAAAACATTGTCAGTGCCATATAAAGCACTGATAGGACCACAAGACCAGACACACAGACACACACACACACAGACACACAGACACACACACACACAGACACACACACACACACACACACACACTAGATTAAAAACAAAGTGGTATGCTCATATGTGGATTAAGTATGTGTACATGTGTGTGTATGTCAGAGATCAGCTGCATGTGTGGGCAACCGCCGAATCAACTGGGAGAGCAGGCTGATGACAGCTGGACCGGTGGAGGGGTGGGGGGGGCCGTCTGGTTCTGCACGGGCAGCCGCGGTTTCAGCTTAACCAGGGTCTTACACTGATCCCTGCTCCACATATGGATGTGCATGAGGCTGAGCGTAGGGGACGCCAAAGACTGACGGAGGGACTCTTCCTCCACGCTGCAGGTCACCTGCCGCTGCGGGTTAACGGCCCGGTCAGCCAGCGCGGTCAAAGTAGGAATATTAATATCAAACGGCGTGTCGAGGTCCTTAAGCCTCAGGTAAACATACACACATGTGTCGCGGCAAAATGGATTACATTTGCAACGCCATTGTAATCTGCAGCCTCGCAAACATTATTACCCTCCGAACACTTGCACATACAATCTGTTCAATTTCGGTACACGGCGTGCTGACAAAGCGACCGCCGCTTGATGGAGTGTGGCACTAAACGCAGTAAAAGTGATAAAGCAAAGAGGAGAGATATATATCAAACATCTGTCCGCTGACTGGCAAGCACAAGGACTTGTGTCCTTGGATGGGAAAACCCTGTTTGGCTTTTTTACTTAAAAGATGATCTTGTTGGAACTGCTTTGATTCATCTGCTGCATTATCAAAGTATTCAGACGTGTTTCATTGTTTTAATGTAAAGTGTGACAGACACAATGATAGTTACACTACACATGCTGACGACGGAGCTTTGCTCCAGCACTAGACGGGATTTGAAAGACAGAACTGTAATAAAGCACAATGCCACAGCGTTCCATCTGCTGTGGCATTTAAACCTGCTGATCAAGCCCCTCTGAAACTACAGTCAGGAAATCCAACTGCTCACTTCAGCTCCACTCCTCTCCTGAATATTTAAATCCTTTAATGCACACAGATACCAGCCAAAGCCTGAATACCCTTCAATTGATTCCTGTAGTGTGTGACAATGTACAATACATTTTAGGACCCCCTCACTTGTACAACCCCCCCCCGGCCCTTGTTCAGAGAGCAGTAAAGATCGGGTCAGATTTATTGGGATTTCACCCGCGCTGGTTTTCATCCCGTGGCAGATCAATCACTTGTCATGTATTGTAAATGTAGAGTCGTGAATGTCTTAAATATGGCAGCAGTGCCACGGGCAAACGTGAAGGCAGAGGGTCTGTGACAGAAACCAATATCACTGAGTGAATCTGTTAATGAGCTTGTGTATCAGGGGTCAGCAGAAACAGATAAATCATGTGTGCTTTGGCCTGGAAAAGCCACCATTGTAGTTTCACTTTGGGTGCACCTCGGTAGGAAACGCTGCTGGACACTGGCTCCGTCTTCTTTATGATGACGTGAGGCAGCCATTCATCACATGGCCATGATACAGAAAACTATACCATAAAGAATAGAGTAGTAAATCAAGGGTTAGCGATGGCCAACAGGGGAACTCTCAGACTCACTGCAAGAAGTAGGCATATGATCTGACTTTCAGAAAACAGGAGCAACCAAAGGTGTTTTGTCAATGAGTCCAAAATAGACACAGATATGAGTTATAACTAGAGGCTGTATATAAGAAGTGGACGTAGCCACCGTGACGTCACCCACTGGTTTGTGGACTGGTTCGCCGCCACCTTGTTTTTTTCTAAACAGAAGTGACCCGAGAGCGTGGCACTAAGAACTAAAGATACTTTTAACCAACCAAAATGTTACAATTAACTTTCATGCACTGAAAGGGTTAAAGTTGTAACACGAAAACAACGAGCACCCAAACCAGACATGCCGTGACAATCTCAAGATAGACAGACCATGAAGCAGACGCTGCTGGTCTGTTTTACCCTAAATGGGAGCATACTTTACAAAATGAACATGATCAGTAACGAAGAAGACTTGAAACTACAGATTGAGACATAAACTCATCAGGGAAATGTTTACTGAGGTAAAAAATCAACTGAGAAGTAAAGTCATTTTCTCATAGACTTCTATACAATCTGACTTCTTTTGGCAACCAGTGGAGTCGCCCCCTGCTGGCCGTTTAAAGAATGCAGGTTTAAAGCACTTCACTTTTCAGACCTGGAGGTTCCCTCATGTAGTTATTACTACAGACTATTCTTAACTGTTGTTTTTCATTTATCGCCTTTATAGTTGTCTCTATATTTTTGCTATATTTTATTTTGCATATGTTCCTTTCACTGTTTAAGGACAAGTAGCTAATTAATCTGCTTAAATCCACCTGAAGAGAATAAAGGAAATGAAAGGAGACATGACTCCTTGTGTGATTGGCAGGAGATCTATGTATCAAACAATAAAAGCAAAAGATATATTCCCATCAACCCTCAGATTGTGACTGAATGAATAATTGTGAGGTTCTGAGATTGAAGCACATACAGAGGAGGGCAATCTTCTGTGCATTAATATTTGATAAGATATTTGCAAACTTACTGGCACGAGTGCAGGAGTTGTTTGTACTCTGCTGTCCCACAGAGGTTCGCTAAATGCAGCTTTGGCTTCAGTGTTTGTTCCCTAAATGTCTGAGCATCGGAAGTCCAGAATGAGGAGCGAACATGCAACTTCTTGTCACGTTTATTTAAACAAAACAAAAAAGTACAAGCACATTTACTGCTGCTGTCTGCTACTTGTAGGGATACTTAAAGTATAAAGCTTGGAGCATTTTATTATCCATCTGTCCTTCCCGTCAGGGATTAAAGCAATAAAAGCGACGTTGTTCTGGCCATTCTTCTCTGCGACTTCCACCGTCTAATGTTTGTTATCTGGACTTTGGTGTTTGAGAAACTGCTCTAGCATTGTTAATGAACTCAATTTCCATTACTCAACGTCAGGCCACGTAGAGCTGTGCCAGACTCATTATTATAACAGTTGTTGTCTTAATTTGTTTGAATATAATCCTCGACAAAGCTAAGCAGGATGTGTGTCATGTTTATGTGACTCTGTAGAGATATATAACTAAAGTTATTCAAATGTCTTCGAGGAGCAGCCAAACAACTCACAGAGAAATTATACACTGAGGACAATTTGTCTTGTGTCTTTTGCATCCTGAACAAACGTCCAACGATCCGATCGGGATATCAGGGACAATAAGAGATGTAGCTTTATTTATGATGATCTGATTCAGCATTTCCTAAACGATCGGGCAGGACCTGCAGGGGGGGGGGGGTCAGAGATAGATGCTCGGGCGCACAGATACGTATGATTTTGGCTGCAGATATTGTTTTGTTTATCCGAGATGGGTCACAAGATACTCCAGATGAATCACATTTAGACCAGTGGAGAGAAGCTTTGGAGGGAAACTGAATACAAAAGATTACTTTTGATTTGACATTGACTCAAACCTGTGGACACACGCCAACTATGTCAAGCTGGGGGTATTTTTGGATGCTTTTTTTTATTTATTTTTTGGCTCGTCACCTCTTTCTGCTCTCACTGTACTTATGATGCTGATGACTCTACGGATTAGTTAAATGTTTGTGGATTTAAGAAGATTAGCATGGCTGTATTTTTTTTTATTATCAGAGATTAATTAAACATATTCATACAAGTGGAAGCAAAAAGAGGCGTGACCGTTGTGATTATATGGTGAGTGGAGGTCAAATATCCGTTAAGTGCAGAAAACATTGATCCTAATTTGGGGATAATTTACAAAGTCACAAATTTATGGTACAATGATTTTAAATAGTCGCAAAATCCCACAGTTATGGAAGCGTATCATCTTCATTTCAGGCTGCTGTTTGTGTTGCATTGTATTGAAAGAAGTTTCTAATATTTAAAGTGTAAGTCAATGGGGGTGATATCAACACAGTCTCCCCTAATGCATGCTGGGATATTATTACAGCCCCCTAAAAGCCTGGACAGGATAGTCTGCATTGAAAAGGATGGATGGATTATCTGTTAACAAGCTATATCTAATAAACTTTAAAGTGTGTAAAGATTGTACGAACACTGAAATTAAAAGAGTCCAAAGCACAAAAGCTATGAGGAGTTGATAGTGACACATATCGATAATGATGACAAAACAATTACTTGGTCAACTGCTAACAAAAATGTTCTAATCCGCAATCTGTTTGAACCAAATCCACTCCAGATACTTCATTCGTAGCGTATTCTAAAAACATATATTGAGCAAAGACTTCTATTCAAGTCTTCCAAACACTTTGCCTTCTTCCCAAACGACTCCTGTTAGTGTTTTCTGATGTGAAACCCCTGTCGGCAGGTTGAAATCTTACAAATCACCATGAAAAATGGATAAAGGATAGGTGTTCCCTGTCTATACTGGCCCTCAAGAGATCCCCTTTCAAAGCAATTCCAATGTAAGTGATAGAAACAAAATCTAAGTTCCTCGTTCTGTTTAAAAACTCCAGCCGTTCCAGGGTTGCTGTATTTTTACTACAAAATGCCTTCTTTGTGTTGTTCCTCTTCCATAGCAAAGGCAGTAAGCAGGGTGTTGAAGCTCAAAGAGGAAATGTTGTACTTCAAAGACAGCAACTTTGGAAAATGCTCACATGATTTCTCAAAATTAGCCTGAAATTTGTTTCAGCCGAACAATAAAAATGCGTTTTTACATTAAAACCTCTTTAGAAAAGGAACTCTTTGCAGCCAGTATGGACTAGGGAAAGTCGATGAGTTAAATCCTCCGTCTGTGACCCCTCAGTCGTCGGTTTGGCGCAGACCCCTGACACACTGAGCGGACAAGGGGTGCTACAAAGCCTACAGCCGGAGCCGCGACTCAACTTCACTATGGGCCTTTAAAAGCCGAACCACCGGCGTCCATGAGAGGAAACGTAAACGAATAGTCCAGCCAAATCTAATTTGAATAAAAAAAGCAGTATGGACAGAGGGAACATTTACACAAACCAATAACCCTTTCAATGTCGTTGGGTTACGAATGGAGTTAAGATGCACTGGACAATGTGATCCTCTTAGGTTTGGTGAGAGTAAAACTTATCCCAGTTAAAAGAAACCAATGTTGACTGTTGATAGGAGACAGGAGACAGGAAATAAACAGCCTTTAACGCATCCATCCACCTCCACTCCTTCCCTGTGAAGTTTTATGGGGGTATAACTAGACAGGAGTCGTAAATTCACGAGGCCTCTGGAGATCTTTGTCACTTTAACATAAACATGTTGTATTTGGGTGTTTAAAACAAATGACTGGTGTCATTTTTCTCAGGAAGTCAGCCATGAACTACAAGGACAACGTTAAGACAGTCACAACACATTTCAATTCTCAAGCCGTGTATTAAAGCCTGTATTGATAAAGTGTTATTATAGAATCATTTTGTACGGTGATGCAGCGGATCCTCACTGGAGGTCCCTGTTGGTTTCTTGCTCTAATTAGCTACTTTACTCATTTATACACTAATTTCTCTTGTGACTTTGCTTTTGTCAATTACAGCATTGTAGCTTAAGTGGATGGGAGATATAAGGCAAGGTTGGTTTAAGGAAAAGTCAAATCAGTTTTCCTATAGTTTAATAATAGAGGTCAATAAAGGTCATCGGTTATTAAATGGCTCTTGGAACACGGTGCGATATCGGGAATTATCCTAGAAGGTGATGTTGTAGATGGTTTGGATGGTCAGCAGTTTCACTGATGATGACACACAGGAGGGCGAGTTTATCAGCATGTGAGCCATAGACGCAGCGTACTGCAGATGCATGGCGGAGTGTATTGATCATGTAGCAGAAGACGGGACAGGTGCACATTGTTAAAGAGCTGCAGCAGAGGCGTCAAGCCCAGAATATAAAAGCAGTCGTTAAACACTGTGGCTGCCGATGAGACCTCACTTCTCAGCCAGATGTATTTACCGTTGCGTTACGTTTAATGAGCTGGATTAGGAATCTGCTGGAGGACTCGACAGCTCAGCGGCAGCTCGTCAATAGATGGCAGCTTTTTATCTGACTTCACAAATTCATATGGTCAATATCAGAAGATTAAGAGCTGTGGAAGTTGAGTTATATAGAATATAATAAGAAGAGACTGGGGAATGCATTGTGGGAAAGTTACTTTCAAAGTCAATTCAAGACGCTGGAGAGGATGCTGGCGCTGCTTGTTCGCCGCTTCTCTTGCTAGTTCTTAGCACTTTGAGTTTTGTTTACGCAAATGAAAAGTGCGCCTATAAATACAATTTATTATTATTATTACTGCAGCAATTACTGACACAGCAAAGAAATGGCATTTAAATAAAGATGTATACAACTGTATTATAGATTTACTACCCACAGTTGACAGAACGAATGTGCAGGTTTAGGAGTTAGGAACAAAGACAGTATGAAATAAGAAAATAAATTATACTATGAAGGAAAACCAATATGTGAGATTACAATATACATAACATACTGCACCAGGTGTGTATTAAATTGCGCCCATATTCTCATCACTGAGTCTGCAAAATCCATACATATTGAGCAGGAAGTGTCAACGTGTGCAGGAAATCCCATTCACCTTATCAACAATATTCAACATACAGGAGCAGATAACATACGTAGAGGCTGAACATGCAGGTGTCCTATTTGCATTATTACCTGCTCAGTTTATCAAAACGTCCAGGTGTCAGGAAAGCACAGTGAAAGACAATTATGTGATTGTGTAATAAAGCCCCAGAAGTTATTTTGAATGGCGGCTAATTCTGTAAAGAAACTGCTTCCACCATATGTCACCCACTAGAGGGGGATAAGCACATCTTAAATGTTTGTTAGTCAAACAACTCTGGAGAGAATACAAAGAGTGTCAGTGAGAGACTACTACTGGTTGTCTCGCATTAAGTGTTATTACATCCAAACTGTTTTTAGAGTATTCTCAATGTTCTCGTCATCAATAGAACGGTACAAAGGAAAGTGTTTGAGCTATTTTAAAGTGACCCTTAGAGGTTATAAGAACAACTTCAGCTATTTAAATAACCTACCACTGGGAGATAGGACTGTGCTGTGTGTGTGTGTGTGTGTGTTTGTATTGATCATGTTGCGGGGACCCATATTTTTCAGTCACATTGTGGGGCCTAACCTCCCAAACATCCCCAAAAACAGAGACTGAGAGACGACCTGCCATCTCAACGCCTTCTTTCCTCAGGCCATAATCCCTATCAATAGCCCAAATAACTGGTACACATGTAGTTGGTGAGAGTTTGAGATTCAATTTAAGAGACAAAAAGTTGGTCCCCACAAAACCATTAAAAGGTTAAAGGTTCAATGTGTGAGATATGCCAGAATTTAAACTTAAAACATTAAAACAATTAACTAGCATTAGTATAAGTGTATCTTATAAACCATAATTAACCTTCTGGTATCTTTAGGGTTCTGTCGTTAGGAGTATACGCTTAAAAATAAAAAATAGATATTGTGATAACCTTTTTGGCCACACCGTCCAGCCCTAGCATGTGGTGGTTATGGTTAAGTGTGTTAAGTCTCTCGGGAATGTGCATACTGTATTGAATGTGTGTTAATGTGCTGGATCACTGCTGGAGGTGTAAATGTGTCTGTATGTGAGGGAATGTGAGGATTATCTCACCCTTAACCTTGAGAAATGAAAGTCATGTATGTTGTTTGCCTTTTTGGTATGCTAACAGTTTTCACACAATAATTCAATATCAAAAACAGAAAAAGTGCAAATGCTTGCCGAGAGGAATACCAATATGTTGTTATCTGTTTGTTCATCATCTGAGAAGCTTTGAAACACATCTTTACAGTTACCAAAAGTTAAATGTCTGAGTGTAATAACCACTTCCAGTGTTGAGCCTCTGTACTTCTCAGGCAAGTGATAATTACACTGCAATAATCTTAAATCCACATTGTTTGCAGCTCCAGCTGTTTGAATTGTAAAGTCACACAGAAAGTGTAAGATGCTGTAGTTATTTATGATCAGAGCAACCACTGAACAATCTTAGTGTCAATATGTTAACAGAACATGCAACACACATGATTCATTGTCACTGGGTAGTTACAGGAGGGAAGATATAAAGTGGCCCATTAAGACAAACAACAAAGACAACTGAAAGGTATTTGGTTGCAGTTAATGAACATATACTGATCAACAAAAAGCTTTAGAATAGCTGCACATGTGTTGCAGACAAGCAAGGGAAAATTATTTACAACCTTAAAAATCTCTGTAAGTCTGTAAAGTAGCATTTTATTTTATCATGAACTACGACGTCAATTGATATTATGTAACCTAATTATTCATTATTTACATATGCTTTGTTATACTTCTACTCTACAATATTTAACTTTTTACTCCACCACATTTGGTTGACACTTGTAGTTACTTTCTACAAAAAACAAACATGTTTATATGATTTAATGCAGTGCTATACTACTAATCTACTACATTATCTAAAAGTGGACAAACTACAGCCTTAAATGACTCTTAAAGTGATAAAAACAGAATAATATAATATTCTATGTGTAATATTCAGTGTGACTAATGCTGAATGCAGTTTGTAGCAGGGTCATGACGCACACAGCAACCTGTCTGCTGCTCACGGCTCAGACTACAGTGTGCACCTTGTGTCTGTTAGAACCGCGCTTCTTCTGTGTGTCGTGATAATTTGCCGTGGATGTACCAAAGTCATGCACAATCCACAGAGAGTTTTGATCCCCAACATCAGAGCGAAGCCTTCAGCGCTTGTACACACAGGAATGTTTTTTTTGGAGGATTTAGGCCACGCACAGACGAAAATCCTCTTTATGATTTGGTGCAGTTTACAGGTTCAGCTGACTTTTAGTTTCAGGGGTCAAGGCCCAGCAAATCAGTACCAATCTGCTATTCAGCTGCGTCACACAGCTTAGCTGATTGCACTATTCAGAATCTAAATATTAAATAAGTCATATTGGATGCTCCTGTTTGCCCAAGCTGGTTGGTTATTTCGTTGGCTTGGATTTAGAAGGTGTGTTGACAATACAAAGCCTTGTCACAGATATATTGATGACTCGTTCCCTGTTTGCTTTAATTCTACATGCACCACCCCAGGTTCCGACCTTCATATATCTGCCTCAGTTGTTTCCCTGCCTTGATTAAACACATGGTAGGTCGAAGCTTCTAAGCATTTTGACCACGTACGTTGCTCCACATCAAAACCATTAACCCAAACTATTCCACTGCTGTCGCAGCTGAAACATGGCTAATGTCATTGAAAGGAATGTGGCAGATGCCCTCTCACAGTGGGGACTAATCAATTTATAAAATGATTTACGAGCCAGCGCCTACCTGGAGAACCACATGTAGGACATAGCATGTACAGCTTCCCACGCATGTGTGACGTCCAGCAAGTGACATGACTGGAAAAACAATCCCATGATAACTATTGTAGTGACGCACCACCCTAGCGTCCCTACCTCTTTACAGCCTGCCTATTTACCTGCCTGCCTGTGTGCAATGTTTTCTAAAAAGGGAGCTCACGCCCTACACAGGAAGTAGAACATAGAGAGAAGTGCGCCACACAGCTACACTGAGCCTCATGCAGTAGCCAAATCTCTTGATAAGTTTATACACTACAATCAAGCCGTAGGCCATGACGCCTGGCAGGGATTACCGAGGGATTACAATATATTCACCCCACTGGGATTCCATCACATGGTGGATCAGATCTCTTTGACAGAGGACCAGTGTGCAGCACTCTCTCAGGGCCACAAACACTACTGTGACAGATTTGACAAAGAGTCTAAGTCTGTCTGACAGCTCAACACAAACCGCTGTCTGGCTACAATGTGAATGTTAAACCAACGCTACAGGGTTTGACATCACAAGCTCTGTCGTGGCGTTTCTCCTCCATTACCTTCCAGAGGACAGGAAACAAAGCAATTAGGGTTTTGGGCAACAGTTACTGGTTTCAGTCCAGTCCATTAGTGATGGAATGTTGCACAAAGAGTTTGGGTTCTTTTAAATGTTGTTAATGCAGGCTTTGCTGTTTGAATAATTCAAATGTCAGTTTCAAAACTAGAAAAGAAAAACTTTGGCAAACAGCTTACAAACCATAATAATGACACTGGATGTCAATTACTCAGCATAGCCAAACACATGCCTGCAGACCTTTGGCAGATTAAGTTTGAATGCTTTGGAAATCTGAAAAAAAAAATCAAGCAACAGCTTCAAAAGTAATGTCACGAGAGAAAAATGATAAATCCTCTTGTTCTCCATTTGTTGCATTAAAACACTGGACACCATCTGTTGGGTTGGACCGCAGAATACAACAGCAGCAGGGTGGCAGCTGCCACCCTAAGACGTAGCAGGCTGGCCACAGCCTCATGTCACACGCTGACACACTCTAAATATACTATTCTGGGCTCCGTTAATGGCTCTTACACTGTCTTAGTTATGGCAGGCTGGCCAGCACACTAAGCGCGATGAAGCTAAAAGGTCATTGATCAAAATAAGCCAACTCGAAACAAAAGGCAGTTTGGTTGCCCGGCAAGCAGGCATTACCGCGCATTATCACAACATTTAAGATAGACAGCAACTGCTGTGTATCTAACATGCCAATCCCTTTGCTGACCCCTCCCTCCACTCTGACCCCTCCCTCCACTCTGACCCCTCCTCCAGGCAGTAGGTGACTGAGATGGGCGTTCGTCTAGGCTGCTTGAGCGACTCCCCGTGGTGGCCGCCGCCGCTGCTGCTGCTGCTGTTCTGCACAGTACCCTTCTGTTCAGGACGGCCCTTCGGGATTCCCACACCCGCTGTGAACGTTGCAGTGGTGTTCAGTGGCTCGGCCTACCAGACAGAGATCAAGGGGCGGTTAAGTCGGGAAAACTTCATGGACCTGCCTCTGGAGGTGAACCCCATCACTGTGCTGGTCAACAACACCAACCCGCGGGCACTGCTCACCCGCATCTGTGACACCCTCTCCACCAACCGCGTCCATGGAGTGGTGTTCGAGGACAACGTTGGCTCCGAGGCCGTGGCGCAGATCTTGGACTTCATTTCCACTCAGACGGCTGTGCCCATCGTGGGCATCAGTGGAGGCTCTGCAGTCGTCCTGCCATACAAGGTCAGTGTGGGGGCAGGGACGGGGGAGTTCAAGGAAAGAGCTGGTTGGGGTTTACTTGCGGGACCCTTGCAGAATATAATGTTAAAGTAATAAAACTATAGCAATTTAATAAAGATGTCCCCTTGCATTTGCATGAAATATGCCCCACAACTATATTTCAAGCATTCAGGCTGCACTCAGGTCTATATAATAAAAAGAAATACACTCACGGCAAACAAGTGCACTTGTAAGTCTGATTAGATTTTCAGGTAATTTCTTATTGATATCATTCACAGTCATCAACTCACAGACGATACCTCCGCTAAACAGAGAGCTGTAATAAACACAAGAAACCACAGGATGAATACAGACCAGCCGCCGTTGAACAGCAGCACTAGAGATGCCATCAGCTTCAGTCCACCATTGGGTTGTAAATCATACGTTATTTTCTTAATGTTATAAGCTAAATAATAGGGTCTCAAATTCATACGCTAACGGGGGCAAACCAATGACTTTTCATCATTTCTCGCCATAATCCTGATTTGTAACTGCTATAAATTCCAAGCTTTAGGAGACTTATGCAGGTGTGGAGCAACAGAGGTATAATATCTCCAGGCAGATCACTCTGAGAGTGTGAGAGAGTATAGTTTCATACATACTGAATAAATAATACACACATCTGTGATGAAGCAGGTCCCACTCTTCGTCTTAAACAGTCTAATGTAAGTATTCAGATCTTTAGATCTAGTAGACCGTACTACTTAAGTATCAAAAGTAAAAGTGCCCAAAACTATTAGTACTGCCGAACAGCATAACATACTGTGTCACAGATTGTAGAGTATTTCATCAGTATTTTAATGTATTGTTGGTCAAGGTGACGCTACTGTTTCTACTCCATGCATTGTTGCTTTAATGTATAACATGATGGTAAATACAAGTGTCAAATAAATGTAGTCGAGTAGAAGATATCCTCAAGTAAAGTGAAAGTATCTTGAACTTGTGGCTAAGTACAGTACTTGAGTTAATTACCACCACTGCCGTTTTAGCATTTGCTAATCAGATTTTGTCCTCTTGTCTAAACTACAGCAACATCGTAGGTCATAACACAAATAAAGATGTTTTGTTGATGTACTATAAGTCATCTGGAAAACTATGATATAAGTTACGAGGCTCATGACAAAGGAACACAACATAACAACAAGTTGATAACATTTAACTTTGATTTTCAGATCTTGTTATGGCAATTTGTTGTCAGGTCGATATTTTACACATTCAATCTATCAGTTGAAACAGAGCCCGCAGCAGAGTCTGTCGTAATTACAACATCACAAAATGTAATAGTTGTATTCACAATTCCCCTCAAAGTACAGATTATCTTCTTGGGAGCAGTCACAAAGAAGCCCACACGTACAGTCATGTGAGTGCTAATTACATCAGCCACAATGAGCATTTGATTTTTGTCAAGGTCAAACATGAAACATGAATGCCTCACAGGTTCATTCCAACTTATACAGTGCGATCAAGTTGGTCACTGCAGCCATCGCTCTCAGGTGAGGTAAACGGCTCAAGAGTTACGCGTGTGACACATACGATCCATTAAACTGCTTTTAATTGAAGCTGGAAGGTTTAGCAGCAATGATCCATCCATAGGAGCCTGATCACCCCCCCTCAGAAGGCTCAGCCACAGAGACCAACTGTGCCTCCTCACAAAACCTCACAAAAATACAGTTACATGCTCTGCAACAAGATTCACTTGATGGTCTTTAAAGATTCAAATTAAAAATAATGATTTGCTAAATGTTGCACTTTGAAGACATTACACAACGGAGACCATCTGGATATTATATCTAAATCAGAAAGTGCAGAAACAATGTTTATGTGAAAGAAACAAGCTATTATATTCAACCAAAAGCAAGAGAGACATGGATGAAGATGCAGAAGATGAGGAACAAAGGATAAAGATGGGGACAATGGTTGCCATTTTGAAGTAATTTGGCAAATACGTGAGGAAGAGGTTTTACTATTGAATGAATGAGTAATTTCTCTTTTCAGCTATAGTACAAATGAACTTGTTCTCCGAGAAGGATCAAAACTCTGAAGGGAAGGATAAAACCTTTTGGTTTTTTTAAATCACAAACGATTTACCCACTTATGTATAGTTTAAGCTATGTATATTGAATTAGAAGATTGCAGTTCTCTTATTTACCATTTTGAGTGTTGCGGCATTTCCTAATTTGTGAGAAACACGGAGACAATAGAACAAAAAGACTGCAGTAATTCCCCTCATTTATATGGGTTAGTAGACAGCTCCCCTGTCAGCTGCATCCATTTCAGAAAACATGGATGATCTCGCCATCAGCAAGGCTTCTCCAGGGTAATAAAAGAGATGTCACTCAGCCGTTAATGCCTCCTGCTGCTCATTTGCTCTTTGAACAGTAACAGGAACTCAATCATCATACATTTCCAAATAAAAGACATGTACTAAGAAAAAAGCGTAATGACAAAGGCTGGCAGATGTTAAAATTAATGACTGCTTTTCATCAGTAATGAACCAATAACGGAAGTTGAGAACATTAATAAATGGTGTGTAGTGAATGCATTAAAAGTGCCTTACAGAACAGTGAGTGCATGCATTATTAATATGGATGGTCCCAGTTGGAAACCAAATGTAATCTTCAGCTACCCACTGAGGTACTAGGCCTTTGATTGACACGTACACCTTTCTGCATCACGGGATAGTTAGATACTTTTTAGGCAAATAACAATTTCTTATGGTCATGGGCCACCATGCAGTCAATGTTCCATATGTCGTTTTCAATACTTTGTCTCTTTAATCTTTTAGATCTAGAATGCTGATGAACATTTTCCTATAGTCAAGACAGTCAGCTGCTGGTTCCTGCTGTGCTGGTGTAATATGAAAAGAACTTGTTTGACAGGTGTTTTGTGGTAGATGAAAGTTATGTTACTGTTGCTTAGTAATACGTCTGTGTTGACATCATGTGCTGACACTGTGCTAACAACGGCGTCACGGCGCAAAACCAATTGTATTGCATTAGAAATAAGCAATATGACAACAATGATAGTGTTTTAAAACAAACTGGAAGATGTGTTTTTTGGGTTGAGTCTGTGTGCACCGCCATCTTGGATCATCACATCAAAACAGACGAGGCAACAGGAAAAGAAAGTCATGTGCTGCTGAGTGTGCGACCCCTAATGTAAATGTCGGTGTATAGGCCTGGTCCGGTGTTTGGCAGTAGCGTAGTTTAGGTTTAAAACATTTGTAAAAGGTCTCATGAATTCAGCCATCTCATATCAAAAACACACAAAAAAGATATATATGACTATACTATAGAGAAGTACACTATATAAGTGTTGAGATTGCTGATCCCATTTTACAACCCGCCAGTGACAATAGCAGGCCGAGGGGAAGTAGAAAGACGGGTCTGTCAGCAATATCTGCTTAACATCCAAGGGGCCACGATAGATTACATCGCAGCAAGAGAGCCATAGTAGTGGCATCTTACCTCTGGGCTTAATCTATCTGAAGTCATTATAGTGCAGCATATCACAGAATCCAGATGGCACAAGTCCAGGTTTCAAAGTGAAAAACAATGGACTACCAAGTGCTGACGCAAAGAGTGATCACATTAATATTGTGTATTGGTTCTATTATTCAACATGTACCATGAGTATTGGCAGAAAAATAATTTGTGTCTCCAGTAAATATTTGTTTACAACGTATTCATGCTTTAATTGGTCATTTATTAATATTGAAGGGCTGTAAAAGTAACAATGCAGCACAGGACCGTTATGTGCCAGGTACAGAGAGATGAGATTGTTCCAAGCCTCTTTGAGTGTTCTACGAAACAGTTAGTGACGCCGCCCCGTCGATTGATTTATGGGACTCTGTCAAAAGGTAGTCAACAAGGCAATGGAGCTCGTTCATTTTTCATACATATCGCCGAGAGCCGGCAGTTTGATCTTTCTGAAAGTGACAGGATAAAATTAGGTGATAAACTGATTCCTGTCCTCATGACACTTTAGTTTGTTAATCGGCGGCATCAGAGCACACGTCCCATCATCCTCTTCATGTTCTATCCCAATGAGGACACGGAATGAAATAATGATGAGCAGAAGTTCAGAGGGAACTAAGTTTAAGATGAAGCCTGGAAGTATCAAGCAAATATTAGAATATTGCATCTACTGTATATAGTTAGAAGTCCAGCAGCCATATGTACATTTTAAATGGCCAGAACATCAAAGCTACATACTTTACTATTGCCAGCAGATCAATCAGTTCCCACAGTTCAAACAGTGGATAAATCATTACCAGTCATAATGGCTGACAGCGTTAGTGAAGCCCAAAGAACCTGGTTGAAAAGATTAAATATGGCTGCTTCTTCGCCAGGACAGTGAAGCACAAAGCTCCAACAAGTCCTCCAATCTAGGCCTAGGTTTAGGCATCTACAGTGAAACCAGTTGGTTACATTAGAGAGAGATTGTGTTTATACTACAGAAGCTGAAGGTGCTGGAACTGACTTCAAACTAAGTTTTGTACTCACTTCCCGCAGCATGAAAGAGGGACATCAAAATATCCCATTAGGGTGATTACACAGGGGTGTAGTTTTAACTGAAAGTCCTTCCTCGTGTAGCTTTGACTACATCATTTTTGTTATAGCATGGTGGAAAAAAAGTTGTGACGAATCTCTGAACAAATAAATACACGCAGTGATGCCCTTCAGAAGAAGTTGCAGACAAAAGGGAGTCGTTCCAAGCACCAAATCCACATGTTCTCTCATTATGCATTTAGTTCATTATCCTGACCTAAAATTCAAAGCATCCTTTGAGTCATTCATCGTGCGGTCGGACAGATCACATCCTCCGAGCCACGGCGCTGTAAAGTGGACAAAATGTAAGTCAGACACAAGCAAAACCCTGATGGTCTTTGCAGGAACATGAGCCCAAGGCTTTTCTCAAAACTAGAGCAGTTCCTTTTTTCTCCGTCTGCCTTCACTCAGTCCTGAACTCCCTTGTCTCTTCCTCTACCTCTCGCTTCATTTTAAAACCACGACACAGTTACAGTGTCACCTGTCTAGACTGAGGCAGAGCAAGAGTAATACAAAGCAGCCATAGGGGAGCAGTGAGTCAGGACATATGTAGTTTCTGCAGTGCAACTTAAACTTCATTCCACTCGGATGTCAGAAGAGAATTTATATATCAGCAAGTGTTAAAAGGGCAAACACAGATTTTGTGTGGTTTAAGGGGAGGAATCAGAGGAAGTCCGTACCTTAACTAAAGCCTCGTTTCAGGTTTAGTTTTTTTTTTGTCATACCCAGATTGATTTTAGGAAGCTTGGACAGCAAAAAGCCACAAATCTGATCCAAAGGATGGTTTCAAATGCGATTCCAATCGGGTTTCTACAGATGCGTCTCAGTCCGCACGCTCTTGTCGCTCAAATTGGATTTCGAAATGTCTTTTGCGTCACTCGCGACGCAACGATGACGTCAAATCAAGAGCGATAGAAATGATGAGCAGAATCCATGCTGCTACTAGCAGAGCGCTAAAGAGGACAACATAGAGGAGAGGGCAAAATACCCGAGAATGCGCCTCGACTTGACAGCCCAGATCTTTGGAAGGCAAAATGATGGACCTCCATTGCTTGGAAAGCCCCCAGCGTAGCTACATAATCACTGACGCCTACTTCGTTAACACAGCAACCAATGCAGATAGGTGACGGACACACAATTACGATCTAATAGCGTGCGGACATTCTGTGTCAAATATTTGATTTGAAAAACAAATGACAGATACATACTGTGAATCTCTAAAGTAATATCTGGTTTTCATATAAAAAGCAAGATTTTAGTACCATTTATTAAAATCCTACAACTAAAGGTAGATAAATAAAAATAAAAAGATTTAGCAGCTTCAGAGTCCCAAAAAATACTCTTCATATATCCTGTAATGTTCGTATAAAAAATGCAAGCGAGTGAAATATGGGGAAAGTACCTGTCATTTAAACCATCCGTCTATTTTAATTTTGTAATTACATTCAGATCAGACGTTATATGTGAATTTTATGCCTTCTTGTAGGTAATTTATGTCGCGCTTCACCTGTGCCAGGTGCCATTGCTTTGTCATTTCTGTATTTTTCTCCTCCATATGTTAACATGGTGTTGAGGGATTAAAATAAGAGTCTGAAACTCATGTTAAGTATGAAACTTTTCGATTTGATTTTGTTAGACATTTTTAATAAATTGGGTTTTTAATGAGTACCTCAGAGAACAAATGACTCAATACTCAATTATTTCTCTTCCTAAAAGCTCATTTGAATATTATTTCAGTCTTGCTCCACACTATCTATACAGTGTCATAGTGTTGGGTTTTTTTAAGTGGCAAACGGCCCGGGAAGTGTGTGTCTGTTCCTGGTTGCCGTGCAGGATCTATGTGACGTCAGCAGCACAGGAAGGCGACGCCAGGGCATTTCCTGCTGCGCGGCGGAGGCAGACATATGTCGCAGCAAAGAGCCGTGGCCAGAAGTCTCTCTTTATAGAACGACAGAGAGAGATGGCTGCAGTTCAGTCATGTGACCAGGGGAACCATACACCTCTTTGTGTTCCATATCTTCAGCTATGATTTCACTCACTGCCACAACAATTTAACGCAATACATAATGTCATTGTGGCTTCAGCCCCTTTGAGCCAAGTGACTTAAATCTCTTGTTTCCTTTTAGATTTTTGGATGCACTCCAAAGCTATCAATAAGCATCACTCACCTGAGTCATTCAAATAACCTTCAGCTACCCAGTGAGAGCTTTACAGCAGGTAAACACAGCGGTTTACGTATTGGTCCTGTAAATTCTGAGAAGTATTGGTTTCAGTGACACATAAACAGCTGTTGTTTAGAGATAATCACTGCTTTACACTCATCTAACTCAATTAAGACCAGTTTCAGAGCATCTAAAAACTAATCTGGCTGCGCAGCATTCATTCAACTGGACATTGCAAGATGTGAGCACAACACGCTTGTCAAAGTGTTAAAGGGTTAAAAAGTGAAAGTTGACCGTGTCGACTAACGAGTCTGGATCCATGTTGGAAACAGATATGAGTTCTTCTGTATATTTTACCCTTGTGTATGTATGTGAGCTAAGCTTTCCACTCAATGGCCTAATCTTTTTTGGGACTGTAGACTATTACTGTGAGCTTCTTTGAACACTGCAGTGCAGCTGACTGACTGAATGGTTGATGCCCAGTTACATTCACCCAGGTTATAATATCACGTACTGTATATCTCTGTTTGGATTACATTGATGGCAATTTAGGATTTAAAGTATTTCTTTATTATTGTGCTGAATAACTTTTGAGTTTTGAGTATCTATTGTGATATTAAACTACATACACCATAATAGAAAATGTTATCAATTTCGCCCTCCCCCATACATTCAAATCACCTTCCAGGGTTTCCTGCAGCGGATTAAAGTGGAGGCACTCTGCCAACTTTAAATAAGGAGCACTTTCACTTAAGTCAGAATTATATTTCTATAAATATAATAAGTTTATAAAGCTTCAGGGAAAACAATCAGTGGTGTTGAATCTCACAGCAAAAAGCACTCATTTAATGAGTGAGGCAAATATTTAATAAAGTAACTACCGATCCTGAGAGATCACAGACCAAAGACGCATCTTTTTGGAGGACAAGTTTGTAACAATCTAAAGAAAGTAAAGTGGCCTTTGACTTGGCACTGTGACCGCACAGTTAGTGTGAACAAAAGGCGAGACTTATTGTGAACGTAGCAAGTGACTCTTTAAAATAATCACAAATACTTAGTACCGTATCTGGTTGAACATTTCAAGTGCTATGCACCTTTAACCACACCTAAAAGCACCTGCAACACCCTGCAGGACACTTCTACACTATACAAATACGTAGACCACTGGAAGTCAGCACAGACTTTGGGCTTTTCAGTGTTACTTTAAATACAAGGAGTTTGGTGACTTCAGCATTTGTAAGATTAATCGTGTTGAGACAACAAAGACAAAAAGGAAGAGAATAAAGGAAGAAGTGGGATGCAGCCAAGAAGAGGCCACGTTCAAGTGTGGGGTGTAAATATATTAGCCTTTAGAAGCAGTCTGATAACACCATAGGACTTGTTCACTCCAAGCTTACTGGGCTCTTTAGTCTGCAGTTGGCTCCTAGAAAGGTACTGCTGGGGAACTCATATTACATTCTGTGTAACAGACTGTGACTGTTTCATTTCATTCCCTACAACCATATGCCTTGGATAGCACTGTACATGCTCTGCACACCGACAGGGCGGTCGTGACTTCAGGCTTTGAGCTGCAGCTGAGCCTGTGGTAATGCCCCAGGCTCATTTGGACTGTGCTATCAGTCTGCTCTCTGCTAATTGAGCTGTTGAGTTTGTACTTTCCAGGTTTTTATTTTTTTATTCTGACAGACCCTTGGGCTAGTCTTACATCAGTGAGTATGTACAAAGCATACAGAAACACATGCATATACACACGCCTTAACACCTGTCGTGGGACAAAGTGACTGTGAACCGCTGCAGATGCAGCACGAGGCATCAGCACGTATAGGAATAACGCTGACAGATTTGCTGTGGGACAGCGAGGGGAAGGAGAAAATGAGTAGATTTATACGATCTTCTCAAGCTTCTCCGTGACTAACCTGCATAAGATCCCTGCACCCAGCGCGGATATATGCAGTCAGCCGGCCTTCACTGCAGTCTAATCCATCTTAGTCCACAGCATGTCCCTTACACTGAGCTCAAACAAATTCCTCCTAAAGATGCTCATAACTGCATTTCATTTTTGTGAATATTACAGTTATCAGTAACATATGAGACCAGGAGTCTTTAAAAAAAAAAGATATGAGCTAAAAAATAGTTGCAAAATGATTGCATAGTATAACCACAGTTACCGTGTTCTTATATAGTATTTATTGTATGCATTCATAATCATTGTAGGTTTCAGGGACATTTTACATACTTTCCATTATAAAATGAAAGGCGAAAACTATTTATAAGAAAAACCTTCCAGCTACCTCACTGTTCGGGGATAAAGGCAGAGGAGTGTGAGAAACAAGGGCAGTGACAAGTGAAACGAGGCAATAGAAAAAGAAAATATTTTCAGGGGCGTGAGCACGGTACAGTCAGAGGCACAAAGTCAGTGGATTTAGCCGTGACGTCTGAATTCGTAAGATGCTCATTCATCACAAGACCGCTGAACTTGTTTCAAGGACAGCAAGGAGACAAGCGGAATAAGATCACAGGCCTGTTTGCAGTCTCAGGGTACCTGACCCCTCCAATCCTCCACTCTGAGACCCAGCACTCAGGGTGGAGTGCTTTTTCCCCGGAGAGGGAGAGCGTCGGGAGGGGGCCGGCTCCCTATCAGCCCAATGGGAGGAAGAGAAAGAGCTTTTACAACAAGATCACACCTTTAGAAAGATTGAAAGGCAATAAATGTTTTCTTAAAGTCGTCTAAAAAGGATAATAAACCCCATTTACACAACATAATCTAATAACTTCAGTCATGCTTCTACAAATGATTCACAATTTAATGGCGGTGTTTGTTTTGCAGAGATGGTGTTTGTTTTAAAGATGAGGCACAGTAAAGATGTGGCACAGTAAAGATGTGGCACAGTAAAGATGTGGCACAGTAAAGGTGAGGCACAGTAAAGGTGAGGCACAGTAAAGATGTGGCACAGTAAAGATGTGGCACAGTAAAGATGTGGCACAGTAAAGGTGAGGCACAGTAAAGGTGAGGCACAGTAAAGGTGAGGCACAGTAAAGATGTGGCACAGTAAATATGTGGCACAGTAAAGATGTGGCACAGTAAAGATGTGGCACAGTAAAGGTGAGGCACAGTAAAGGTGAGGCACAGTAAAGATGTGGCACAGTAAAGGTGAGGCACAGTAAAGATGTGGCACAGTAAAGGTGAGGCACAGTAAAGATGTGGCACAGTAAAGGTGAGGCACAGTAAAGATGTGGCACAGTAAAGATGAGGCACAGTAAAGATGAGGCACAGTAAAGGTGAGGCACAGTAAATATGAGGCACAGTAAAGATGAGGCACAGTAAAGATGAGGCACAGTAAAGATGTGGCACAGTAAAGATGAGGCACAGTAAAGATGTGGCACAGTAAAGATGAGGCACAGTAAAGATGAGGCACAGTAAAGATGTGGCACAGTAAATATGTGGCACAGTAAATATGAGGCACAGTAAAGACGAGGCACAGTAAAGACGAGGCACAGTAAAGACGAGGCACAGTAAAGACGAGGCACAGTAAAGACGAGGCACAGTAAATATGTGGCACAGTAAAGATGTGGCACAGTAAAGGTGAGGCACAGTAAAGGTGAGGCACAGTAAAGATGAGGCACAGTAAAGATGTGGCACAGTAAAGATGAGGCACAGTAAAGATGAGGCACAGTAAAGATGAGGCACAGTAAAGATGTGGCACAGTAAAGATGAGGCACAGTAAAGATGAGGCACAGTAAAGGTGAGGCACAGTAAAGGTGAGGCACAGTAAAGATGAGGCACAGTAAAGATGAGGCACAGTAAAGATGAGGCACAGTAAAGATGAGGCACAGTAAAGATGAGGCACAGTCAAGATGAGGCACAGTAAAGATGAGGCACAGTAAAGATGAGGCACAGTAAAGATGAGGCCACAGTAAAGATGAGGCACAGTAAAGATGAGGCACAGTAAAGATGAGGCACAGTAAAGATGAGGCACAGTAAAGGTGAGGCACAGTAAAGATGTCGCACAGTAAAGATTGAGGCACAGTAAAGGTGAGGCACAGTAAAGGTGAGGCACAGTAAAGATGTAGGCACAGTAAAGATGAGGCACAGTAAAGATGAGGCACAGTCAAGATGAGGCACAGTAAAGATGAGGCACAGTAAAGATGAGGCACAGTAAAGATGAGGCACAGTCAAGATGAGGCACAGTAAAGATGAGGCACAGTAAGATGAGGCACAGTAAGATGAGGCACAGTCAAGATGAGGCACAGTAAAGATGAGGCACAGTAAAGATGTCGCACAGTAAAGATGAGGCACAGTAAAGATGAGGCACAGTAAAGATGAGGCACAGTAAAGATGAGGCACAGTAAAGATGAGGCACAGTAAAGATGAGGCACAGTAAAGATGAGGCACAGTAAAGATGAGGCACAGTAAAGATGAGGCACAGTAAAGATGAGGCACAGTAAAGATGAGGCACAGTAAAGATGAGGCACAGTAAAGATGAGGCACAGTAAAGATGAGGCACAGTAAAGGTGCGGCCAGTAAGGTGAGGCACAGTAAAGGTGAGGCACAGTAAAGATGAGGCACAGTAAAGATGAGGCACAGGTAATTGGAATCTGCTGAAGAATCAATAATCTCTGTTGAAACTAATGGCTGTACATGCAGAGTCGCATCAATCCATCATCACTGTCACATTAATTGTGATACCTTAGTATAATTACTGTGAAGAGATGACACCACGGTTTATATTAACTCTTATAATTCTACATTTGCTTATGGATGGCTCATGAGAGAAGTCATTCATCATGTTGTTGTTTTTACATCAAGTCTGCAGTTGATGAATAAATACTGTTTACAGATGGTCAGAATGTTCTGCAGCTCTTATCTAGAGAACACCAGTCAATGGGATAAATTACAACTTATAAACCCTTAACCTAGCTACCTTAGGTAGTATTTAGGCAGCAATTGTTTATATACCTTTAGTAAGTGTTTATATTTATAACTTTGGGCTTTATAGATCAGCTATAAGGAATTAATAAAACCTTTGGGTTACCAGGTAAAACATATATAGTTGCAATTACCTACAAACTTGTGTTGATGGCTTGTTAAAGAAAACACAACATCCCTTATCTATATAACGGAACAATACTTTCTCTTTTTAAGGTTTTCTTTATTTATCCGCCATTTCCCAAACTTAACTTGACGTTAAAGGAAAGTTCATTAGACAAATATTTATAATAACAAATGTGATGTGCTAATTGCATCAGAATGTGTGCTTCAAGTCAATGTGTCAAAGGGAATAGAAAAGAAAAGAGAAACAGAAAGAGTTAAGTGCACGGGCCAGGTTTTCTTGCCTTTTCGTTTTGGTTGTGATTCATTGATTTTAAAATGTTACAGACAGCACCTTTAAAGGGTAACTCCATTCTAAATCACAGGCAAGAAAACTGTTGCTGCGCTGTTTCCTCCAGAATCTGTCGGGCACCTTCGGCCACACCGCAATCATTGCTGTCACATCGGGTGTTTTGTTTTTACAACCGATTGGAAAAACTCTGCGATTGAGTCCTAATTTTAAACGACACCAGAAGACTGAAAAACACAGTTTTAATGAAAATCTCAAGGGAAAGGTATCATACACCACAAGATACTTTAAAAGTATTTTTCCCGCCTCTCCATTTTTAAATGAAAAACCATCCTCATTACCCTCTCAAGGTCATTGCATTTGCAGAAAAAAACAGATGAAACGCAGAGCCGGCCACAGTGATAGTGTCATCCCTCTGAATTTGCAAGTATAGATGCCGGCCAGTGTTTGCGCGACAAAAGTAAGACATGCGAGTTTAAGTGATGAATGGGTCTGCAGTGGCTGCAAGAGCAAAATAAAGCAGAACCACTTAACTCCTGTCAAAGCTGCACTACAGAACCTACTGGTTGGGTAACTCACTTCTCTATGTGTGTAGAAATTCTGTGTGTAGACCCTCGTATGGGTAAAGAGGGTCCTCTAGAGATCGCACAGCACGTTATACAAATTGAATCAAGCTATGGTAATTCTGCTTGTTAGTCAGGAGCAAATTCCGTGAGATCTGTTAACTAACCATAAAAGGTCTTCATGCATGTTCCATCTCCTCGTGATGATGATGTTTTCCTCTTCCTGCAGGGTGAGGGCTCCAACTTCCTCCAGCTGGGCTCCTCCATCGAGCAGCAGATCAACGGCATGTTCAAGGTGATGGAGGAGTACAACTGGGACAGCTTTGTGGTCATAACCAGCCTCTACCCGGGCTACGAAACCTACGTGGATTACGTTAAATCCTTCTCGGACACTAGCTACTTCATATGGGATCTGCAAGACGTGCTGACTTTCGACATGTCCGCCGACGGCATGAACGATATCCGGGCACGAAGGCTGCTGCAGCAGGTCGACGCCCAGGTGCTGCTGGTCTACTGCTCCCATGAAGAGGCTCAGTACCTGTTCAGCATGGCAGGCGAGTCTGGATTGCTGGGGCCAGGCTACATCTGGATTATCCCCAGCCTGGCAATGGGGAACCCGGACATCCCCCCGCCTGACAGCTTCCCCGTGGGGCTCATCAGCATCATCACAGACAGGTGGAGGATGAGCCTGAGGAAGAGGGTGCGGGACGGGGTGGCCATCGTGGTGAAAGGCGTACAGAGCTTTCGGAAACAGAGAGGCTTCGTGCCCGAGGGCCAAAGTGACTGTCACAACCCCGTCAAGCCATCGACTACTAACGACACTCTGTTCAGGTGGGCTTCATTTCTAATATCCACAGTTTCCATATCTTGTGTTCTGCTCCTGGTGCTGTTGAGTCTACTTGCTGTAAATGCAAATTTCCTCCATGTTTAAAATGTTGTCTCGATAACTTCATCATTATGTTCATTCCCACAAAACTAGCACCATCTTTCCTAGTAAACCTTTACATATATGAAAGAGCACAAAGTGTCACGTTTCACTGACAGTAACATAGCAGCGATCAAAGAACCGCAAAGTAGAAGCGATGGGAAATAAATTCAAGTTATAAATAGTATAATATATAGCAAATTTGAACATTTTTGTATTAAAAACATAAACTTGCAGCAGCATATTGGTGAGTGTGAGTTAAAATGTCATTACTGTAGATAATTCTACGCCTCTCAATCAACCATATTTGCCTTGCTTGTCACGGTCCTAGTATTTGAGTCATTATTGAATATCACTGTTTATTCAACGACTCACTGTAAGTACTTTCTGTGGAATTTGTAAATGCTAGTCTTTAAAAAGGATTGTCCATGTTTGATGGCAGAGGGTCGGCGATTCATTTATTGTAGTTATACACAGAGGAGCACAAGTATGATGCATGTTAAATGAAGAGCTACCGGCCCGTGGTGGTATTCTTGGCAAAGGCTGCAGTCACATTTAGAAAAATGACCAATGGGGCCACTTGAAGATGGTGCTCGTAAATGACATAGTGAGCTACTGAGTGGACACTCTTCCCACGGATCAACTATGCAGTGGCTTGCTGTTAATGGGACTAATGGTGAACATGATATATGAACCCCTGCAGCTTCAGACGATCTGATGAGTCTCGTTTGTTGTGTTTAATCATCAGCTAAGACACAAAGGATACTTTAATGTTTAAAGTATAATGATAATTAAACAAAAAGACTAAAACTATTCTGTGGAAGTCTTTACGCCTGAACAAGTAAAATAGGTCTTAATCTCGAAAACTTCATGCAAGTATTTTCTGATCAACAAATCTTAGATCAATAAAAACAAGTTGGTTTAGATTGAAGAAAGTGTTTGGTCAGGGATTAAAGAAATAAATGCTGATTGTTCGGAGGCCCAACTCTGCTCTCCCACCCCCGCCCTAAGAGCTTTACTTTACTGTCGCACTACTTCTGCCTTTGCTTCTTAGAGAAGACAAACATTAGTTGCACAGAGACACTGTAATATGTAATCATAGATTGTTTTAAGTGAACAAACAACAAATGCTGTTTATCTGTAGTTTCTTTTGTTATCTCGATTTATATTTGTAGTTTATTATCAGCGTAACCTTGCTGAGGACAAGCAGAAGAATGTTATCTTATGGTCAGGAAGCACATTGAGAACAACTACTCTCTTTAATTCCTGATAAATCATAAAGATACAACAGTAATGGCTCAGTCTTACATCTGTTGGACCTGGCTAAAGAGGTCAAAAGTAGTTTATTTATTCCCATCTGTTTGGTGTTGTGAAGCACATTTTACGGCGATTGTCACTTCCCCAAACTGTGTCCTCTGCCTCGCTGCCATCTATCACCTCATGTCCTCACCACTGAGCGCTCCCCTATTT
This sequence comes from Cottoperca gobio, assembly GCF_900634415.1. NCBI lineage: Eukaryota > Metazoa > Chordata > Actinopteri > Perciformes > Bovichtidae > Cottoperca > Cottoperca gobio. Next base: position 1,617,779 of record NC_041362.1, read on the forward strand.
TAGTGTGGGGGCGGGTGTTGACGATGGATAAGGGCGTGGCTCTTCCTCATTTAAACCATGGCCAAAAGCAAATCCTATTTTGTAAGAAGAATGTTTTAACCAGCGAAGGGAAGAGCCAAGGTGATGCCGGGAGATTGGGAGTGTTTTGTGTATGAACGTGTGTTGTTGTAGATGGTCACCAAGGGGCTGCAAACAGGACACGGGCATCGTCAGACACTCCTCTTGCATTATGAAACATCACTCTATCCCTCTCATGTCACAAGTAATTTTTCTTTTGGAGTCTTCGGAGCCGTAGGGGAGACAACTTTTTCTTCGTCCATGCAAAAGTGGAAATGGTGAACATTATCTCAGGCTTTGATACAGTACAACCCCCTCCTTTTAGACTTTCTAAACCCAGCAGGCTGGATTTGAGTAGCGGCGGCTCTGGTCTGTAACATGAAGGTCGGCGAGATAGAACAAAGCGCTTTCCATTACCTTTATAGTCATTTCTTCTCTTTCCAGCCAGATCAAACATTAACATCCCCCGCGGTTCTCAGATTTGTCCTCACTTGATTGGAGATTTTTTTCAAAGAAGCTTTTGATAATGAGTCAGCTCACCTGTTAATGGGATTATTGAAGATTACCAGATTAAATAGGCTTTCACACAGACAGAGCTGAAGGCTATTCTCCTCCCAGCAGGCTTTCATCACCTCTGCTGGAGTGTCGGCTGAGGTGAGAGAGCGGCGCCACAGGTCTAATATAACAGGATGTGAGTGATGACACAATGGAATGAAAGGAGATAGCTGTTCTTCCTCACAGCGCAGAAGCTGTCAGGAAACCTTGTGTCTGTATTATGACACAGCTTTCTGTTCCTTGACGAGGCATTTGTGAATTTATCAAATCTGTTTAAAATAGTTTCATGATCCCAAGAGCAACATGTATGCTATTCCCACAAACTGAGAGGGAAACATTTAAAACAATAAGCGGGATATACATAAATATGCAATATGTTTGGAAAAGAAATAGATGTAAAGAAACATATAATAACAATATAATTAATAACGAGTATAAAGTCATGCCTTTGTGATGCTACACTTAAGATAAATGCTCACAGCATGAAAACATATTTACAATATGATGTGTATAATGTTTACCATGGACACAGAGTTAGCTTTGCTTGGTAACAAGCAACGCTAACTCTCTTAACTCTCTAACTCTCTAACCTCTCTAACTCTCTAACTCTCTAAACTCTCTAACTCTCTAACACTCTCTTACTCTCTAACTCTCTAACTCTCTTAACTCTCTTAACTCTCTTAACTCTCTTAACTCTCTAAACTCTCTAACTCTCTAACTCTCTAACCTCTCTAACCTCTCTAACTCTCTAACTCTCTAACTCTCTTAACTCTCTAACTCTCTAAACTCTCTAACTCTCTAACTCTCTAACTCTCTAAACTCTCTAACTCTCTAACTCTCTAACTCTCTTACTCTCTAACTCTCTTAACTCTCTTAACTCTCTAAACTCTCTAACTCTCTAACTCTCTTAACTCTCTAACTCTCTAACTCTCTTAACTCTCTAACTCTCTTAACTCTCTAACTCTCTTACCTCTCTAACTCTCTAACTCTCTTAACTCTCTAACTCTCTAACATTTGCCATTTGAATTTAACAAACTAAAATTACCGCCTCACAGTTTTATGCACCCGCCAACCAATTAAGTTGCCATTTATATCCATGTCTTTCCAAAAGGTCATCACTTCATCCCTTTAGATATTTGTGGGAAATTGTCATAATTAGCATATTATTACTTGAGTTATGGCCAAAAGTGTGTTTTGTGAGGTCACCAAAAACTCATCAGTTCATCCTTGAGTCCAAGTGGACATTTGTCCCAAATTTGAAGAAATTCACACAAAATATTGCGAAAAATGGGATGATTGGGACTGACGATGCAAAAACATTATGCCGCCGCCACAAGGCATAAAAGGTAAAGCTGAGGCTGATGGGAATGTTATTAGTTGAGCAGGTATTTGGTCATAAACCAATGTATTGGTCAAGTGAGGACATGAGGAGCAAAGTTAATACAATTCATCCTGAGAGGACTGTGAATACCTTTACCGAATCCCACAGCAAACCAGACAACAGATGTCTAGATATTTCAGCAAACAACTAAACAGTCAACCTCACAGTGGAGCTAGAGAAAAGGTTTTTAGGGGGATCATCCTCTGGCGACCACGAATGCATGTACAACATTTAGTAGAACTCCATCCAATAGTTTATTCCGAAGGTCCGACATTTCCATTCATAGAGTCATGAACCTTTGACTGTCTGTAACATCACTGCGATTGTAAAGTTTACTTACATAAATATAGTATTTCCAGTACACAGTATGGACAGTGGTTTGATTACAGGTAACTGCAAATGATGTCACTGATCATCTCTCTCTTTGGGTTTTGTTTCTCTGCAGGCACATGTTGAATGTAACCTGGGAACACAATGACTTCTCCTTCAACAGTAACGGTTACCTGGTGAATCCATCCATGATCATTATCACTTTGGACAGAGAGAGGCAGTGGGACAAGGTGAGCTTTTCACCACATGGTGACACATATTTCACTTCCACAAGCTTTTCTCAGATTCAGTTTTTGGTGCGATTGTTACTGAATGCACAAAAGGCCATAATGTAACTCAGAGAATGAGGAAATCTGTTCTGCTGACACATTGTTGGTTTCACAGAGTGATTTCATACATCACTGGTCTCTTTGTAAAGTCAAACTCCACTGATACCAATTAACTACTTAATAAAAGGACCATTTCTTAATCACACACACAGTACACCATTACACACACATCTCTGCCACTTACTCCTCCATCTCTTCTAAAAGATATTAACAGAAAACCCATGCACACACACATTTATGTGCCGCCTCATTGACTTGTTTGGGGCATTAATTTAAGCACAGGGGGCGGATGTGATGTGGACTTCAGACTGCAGAGCGTTCACTTCCTCTGGTTAAATAGAAGCTGTTCAGTTAAACATTGCGCTCATCGTAAACAGCCGCAGGTGTTTCACAGCTAATTATGTTATATTTATATTTTCCTATTCATTTCCAATTTGTTTACAAGGCACTGCGCTCGCTAATGGGAAGCTATTTGGTTATGGAAGCAGGCAGAGTAGGAACTAATACAGCAGTCGGTCCAATCACATCAATGTTATGTGGGTCTGTCAGATTATGGACAAGAGATTGGGATGTGATTTACACTAACAGAAGAAGAACTGGGTATTTAGAGTGGCAGCCGCCATCGTTGAGCATCCTCAACACAGTGCCACTACAGTTACAGTTTCCAGAAAGCCAGCAAAACAACAAAGAGTGGATCGCTATGTTTCCTGTTCACACATCATGTCACTCTGCCTTTCAGCAACACAACATTCACTCTCCTCAGTAAACACAGTTGGGATTTCCAAACTCTGCTGTTTCAACAAAGCCGCTCACCTACTGTTGTTTTTGGCTGACTTTGCGATATGGCAGCAGCTTCCCGTTCTCTCCCCTGAAGATCGTTCAGGAGCTGGATTCACTCAAGCGTTCACCAAAACACTGGCCACTGTCTGAGTAGCTGACCAGCTGGTTTATAGATCGGGAGCTAAATATATGCTTCTGGTCAAAAGGGTAGTTAATCATTATGCCATTCATCCGTTCTTTCACACGATTGCTTCATTTTCACTGACAAAAATGTATTTTTATTATTATGCGTTGGTATCAGTTTCTGTTTTCAAGATCCATCACTTGAAGAAATCATTGCTTAGTCCACAACAATAGTATCACAAGTTCCCAGAGCCCTGAGACAATCCTTGGAACGTCTTGTTTTGTCCGACCAACCCAAAGATATTCAGTTTACAAAGCTATACTGTACGTGAGACAGAGAAAAGCAACAAACCCCACATGTTTAAAGCTTAAATCAGAAACTCCTTGGCTAATCTAAACTAATTCTTTCAGCAGTAACCGTGTTTCAGAATTGAAATGTAGGGATTTGGGGTTGCTGCTGGGCTCTATAGCCCCTTTTCCATACACATGTGCTGGCTTGGTTATACTCTGCTCGTCAGCCCGGCTCGGCAGGGATTTGCATCACCATTACAAGGCTGTGAGTAGTGTTCAAAGGAGCGGCTGAAAGATGTTTGTTTGAGGGGGAGAAGAGGGCTCGACTCTGGCGATGGTCCATCTTTGGCGTACCTCAGCGCCCTGAAACTGGTAACGCAAAACAACGTGGTTTGACTAGTCCAGACCAAAAATGCGGACGGAAAAGCCCTAAGATATAAGACAAGATTTTTTTACTGCCAACCATTGTGCACTGCACTTCTGGGTGATGCAGTGCACAAAACAGCAGCAACTTGCATGTCATCAACAATGGAGACAATCTTAAATCAGTCAATCAACTAATAAATAAAGGCAGGAACAGGTCGTAGGTAACAAAGACTGATCACCTTCCTTTCTTTTGTATTCCTGCTGAGCTGTTTTTAATACCACCTTTCACTTTTCTTAGGGACTCTAGTCCTGCTGATAGATGTACATGTTGAAGGGCGTTGTTCTTCCCTGCAACACTCCCAGTAGATCAGGGATTTATTCAACCATCTTAATATCCTCGTCCTCTGTGCTGTGCTATCAAAGACAAACAGGAAAGTTGGCTCTGGAAACACCGTCTTCTCCAATTGCATGAAAGTTAAATTTAATTCAGTGACAGTAACATGGATTGGATTTGTCACTGTCCTATGAAAATGTTTTCTTATATAGATTTGGTTCACATAAGGTTTTGGTCCATCAGAAATCCTTTTCATTACTGACAGAGAGTTGGAACTTGAACGCAGGGTAGAAGTTAAACGTGTCTTCTCCCTCACCCCATGACTCCTGTCCTCATTTCCATCCTGCTGACCTTTACTTAAAGCTTTTTTTGGGAGGAAAACATATTTTTCTCCCTCCTTCAGAGCACAACATTGCTGATCATTTCAGAAGAGTTGTGTGTGAGGCGATACGTTGGCTGTGCTGTACGTTCTGTTGCCTAGGGCGTCTTTTTTCTGAGAGCTGAAAATCAATTCCATCTTTTGATTGCCTTTTCGCCGGCTTTCTTACTGTACACATTTGCAGGGCAGCCTCTCCGTTACATTCATGCATCGTCTATGTGTAACCAGCCTCAGCCTGACACTGTATAGACCTATAACATGCATTACACTCCTCACCTTTCATACTTAAATCACTTCAGTGCTCGTATCTAACGCAGTAGCTGTAAGTTGCTACTTCCTTAAGAGTCATTATTCAGCTGCTTCTCCGACTTCCTCCCGGATCTAAAAGTCAAGGTAACTTGGAAGGAGAGCGTGACAAAGAGAGTTACGACGAGGAGGACGAGAAGTGTTTCTGTCATTGCTGTTATCTGGCAGGGAGATGTACGGGCCTGAAACGTGTATTTTCTGGCTGTATCTCTGTGACATGCACAAACCCTGAAATTACAGTCTCGCCTGATGGTTGTAAACTAAAGAATGAAGTATTTTCCCAATGGATGTTTTTGTAATACTGTACTATCAACTATGATACTGGAGTGACAGTTACTGTACATTCAGGTGATCTGAATAAGCTCTACATTTGGGCTATAATGTCTTTCCTCTGAGGTCACTATTTGGTATTTGTTTCAAGATCTTCATAGTCTGCGCAGGGACAGTGTATTTTCCTATAATAATCAATTCTGATTTACTTGAATAAAAGCCCACGAGTGGAACGCTAGAATAAACAGCCGGACTGATCAATACCACGGGGCAGGAGAGAGGAATAACGGAAAAGTCCAGAGAGAATTGGGATATTTGCACTCCCCCCCACTTTCCTTTGTAACAAGCTGTACTGAAGGGTGTGAGCAGACAGGATTGTCCCCCTTCCTGCACAAACAGCAGAGATTATGTGGGAGGAAAAACATTTTGTCCAGACTGACAGACTTTTTTTTAGCCCTCCAGGAATTTCATGACATTTACAGCAGCACAGTGGAGTGTTTGTGAAATAAACAGGCGAACGTTTAACTGCGAGTCAGCTCACAATCGCACCATCGTCCTCACTTCCAGAAGTAAATTCTAACTGTAATTGATCCTTCTACAGAAAACGAGACAAAGAGCAGGAAACTGCTCTTCTCATCTCCTATTCCTCCCCTGTAACTGTGACACATCCATTCCCACATGGTAAACTGTGCAGATTAAGCTTCCTGTCAAGACTATAGATTATTTTAAAAGGGAGTGCCAGAGCTGATACGGGGTTATTGATTTAAAAAAGGAACGAATATATTTATTATACAGATGATACAGAATAGAGTAGGCCTTTTAGAGTTTAGAGACAATCGATTACAAAGTCGGTTTGTATACGATACGGTTTCCTGACCTAATTGGGTTCAGGTTTTTGCCTGAAATAATAAATGAATAGACAAATAAACTATGTATATACAGTATGTGGACACCCCGGCCCTATTTTAGACACTATTTATTTATTAAATAACCAGAAAACATGCTATATTATGATATATATGTCCGGCAGTGGCTCAGTCAGTAGGACTGTGAGCCGTAGGGTTGCTCGTTCAAGTCACAGACCCGACCTAAAAAAAATGGAGTGTGACTGCTACTTGGAGAGGTCCCAGTTCCCCTCCTGCCCCGCCGTGGTGCCCTTGAGCAAGGCACCGGACATCCCTCGTCCCCCCTCACTCCCATTGCTCCCCGGGCGCTGTACATGAGCTGCCCACTGCTCCTAGTACTAGACTCCTGGTACTAGGATGGGTTAAAAGCAGAGAACAAATTCCACTGTGTGTGCTGTGTGCTCTGCATGTGTGACCATTAAAAAGAGGGTTTCATCCCTCCGATTCTTTATATCGTTATCCAGATATGAAAGGATCTATATCGGGATACCATTTGGCCATATCGCGCAACATAACAATGTCTCCATGCACAAAGCCAGGTCCATAAATAAATGTTTTTCACGATGTGATGTGGAAGACCTTGACTCTGAACTGCACCCCCATCCAACACCTTTGGGATGAACTAAAACACAGACTGCGAGCCAGACCTCATCACCCAACATCAGTGTCTGACCTCCTTAATGCTCTCTTGGCTGAATGGGAGTCCCTGCAGCCAGGATCCAAGGTCTTTTGGAAAGCCTTCCCAGAAGAGTGGAGACTGTTGTAGCAGCAGATTAATGCCCATGGTTTATGTTCAATAAGCACATAATGATGGGTCTTTACATCGTTGTCACTGTTTTACATCCAAAATAATCAAAGTAACTATAAGAACGGATCACACGCAGACCAGAACACAACAGAGCTGCTAATGCTGGTGTGCCTTGGACTTTAAACTTTTCTTTTAATCTCACAGTTGATTAATGATTAATTACATTTGTTTTATTCATAGTTGATGATTTAATTATTTTTTGGTTAATTACTGCCTTGTAAATGGAAATCCCTAAATACTTTTTTGGGATAATGAATCTTAGTAATGTCATTTCAGCCTTTGATAGTTGCACAGTTTGGCCTTTGCAAAGCATGTCATAAAACGTTTTAAATAAAATGCAGTGAAGCATTACATTAATCAGAAAACATCAGAACTGTGGAGCGTTGATAAATCTTCTGTGTCTAATTTAAACACCGACTGTCTGAATTATGGCGGTCAAAGCAGCATTTAATAGCCCCGTCTGATTCAGCATAAAGTTAACAATCGGTGGGATGAGTTGGCATAATTGGGCTCCAGTTGGTCCTCTGCGACCTTCATTCATCATTTCCCAGCCCGATTCACACAGTGAGAGTCAGAGGAGCACAACTGTGGAACGTGGTCCTAAACAGGTCACGGCTTCTTCAAATAAACGTTTCATTTCAGATGTTGATTATGTATTCAGCTCATTTCCCCACAACTTCCAATTAAAATGAGCTAACTGGTAATATAGCAGAGGGTGGAATTGCTTTCGTTGCATTAGATGTGTAATTGCACTCTCTACATCCCCAGTGACCCAAAAATCTATTTCCTCTAAAATCGCCCACGAACAAAAACTCACCTCGCTGCACCAGATCCAGATGCACAAATCACAGGGATGTGCGATGACAACTTATAGAGTTAGAGAATTGGGGATAACTGTATTAAGATTGGATTTTGAGATAGACAGTGTTATGCAGTCATGTCCTCTCCAGGCTCATCAGAGATATGTGAGCAATATGGCAGAATGGTAACTATCTGGAGATCGGTAGGATTTTTCACGCTCCTCTCTTTGACTCCTTTAGGTGGGGACCTTCGAGATGGGGATCCTACAAATGAGATACCCCGTGTGGCCGCGGTACGGCACTTACCTGGAGCCTGTGTCCGACTACAGGCATCTGACGGTGGCCACGCTGGAGGAGAGGCCCTTTGTCATTGTGGAGGCAGTGGACCCTATGACTGGTACATGTGTCAGCAACACTGTACCCTGCCGGCGACAGTCCAACAAGACAGAGATGTGAGTGATGTCGCCACTCATCCACACTTAATGGTCCAATTCCAACACATACACCCCCAGAACATAAAAGGGTTGGTTCACATAAACGTGGGGGTTGGTTGATTACCATCACATGTGATTAGGTTAAACTGACATACTGAAAAACTAGCTTTGTTACTTTGCTTATTTTCCAAGAGATATTAGGGGTCCTGATTCAGAACCATCAGGCCAATTATACATGTGACATGCATAATTGTTTAAGTGTGACATTCTAACAATGAAATGCAGTTGTTGTCAGTCTCTATCAGTCTTGTTGAACTACCAAAACACATCATTACACACGCAAATGTAGTGTGATGTTACAGAGTGGTGCTTATTTCACAACACAAACAACCCTTGGCTGAGTACAGACACTGGCAATCAACCAGCAAACAGCCAAGTTTAATTTTTTTGGCAAGTTACCTACAGCATTAACATTAATTAGCTAGAGCTAATTTCTCACTTCGCCAGCAAAAATGAGAAGCTGCTACCTGCCTGTTTTTTTACATTGCTAATAACAAGAGAAAAGAAGAGGAGGAGCATTTGATAAAACATCTGTCCCTGGTGGAAATCCCAGAATTGTATAAATCTAGAACCAGGTTTGGATTCAGTTATCGAAACCCAACGCTTGTTCGGAAAATAATGCATTGCAATCCATTGTTGTCAATGTAGATTCGCTCAAAAGAGAGAGCAACATGTGAACGGCCCATACATACTCCAAGACTCTGTCCACGTTTACAGCATTACTATTAGCAAATCAATGGCTGATACCAACACATATTAACTCAAAGAAACCATGTTATGCAAACCCACTTTATATCACTGTAAAGTCCCACATGCACTCTCACATGTTAACATACCCATCCTAATTGATTTTGTATCTAACTTGAGAGCGCCATTAGGTATGAGATTAAGAGGCTCTTCCCCTGCCATTAGCCCAGGCATGACTTGTTATCACTCAATGAGGTGAGATACTCATTAGGCTGCTTGGCCAGAGCGTAATATCCCAGGGATCACCCTGTGACCCAATCAGGGAAATATATGTGCTGCATGGTAGGATATCAATTAGATGAGATGATTAGGCCATGTAATCAATCCTGAACACCTAGACACTGATATTGGTATGCATTAGTGGGGGAGAGAGGCTGTGGCCATTATCCATGACTGACAATAGTGTACTAACGAGATCAGGGGAACACAAGATGAGGATCACGTCCCTTCAGTGTTACAGAGGACTCTAGTGCTTTATCGCTCATGCTGACCAAATCATCCTGCCAGAATAAGAAGTGCATAACTCTACAGGCTGTCGCATGGTGGTACGTTTTCAGTGAGCTGTGAGAAAATCCAAAGCAGAAGCAGATAAAGTCAATAAGAAGTTCAATGAAGCAATCGGCACTTTGGTCAGCTGAAGGACAAACACCTGACATCGCCAGAACAAATCACAAAAGCAAATTAGTCTGGAACCTCTCAGATCATCTTCGATTTCAAGAGCTGTTATCAACAGGTAAACGTGACGTAGTGATGAGCGAACAGATGGCCCTGGCGTAGATGGCCAATCACAACACAGTAGTACCAATCACAGCACATTAGGGCGGGACTTAATGAAAAAGCGGGAGGGCAAAATAACGCCTGAGCAACGGACTACAGCATGCAGAGATGAGCTGGAATCATGAGTTGGTCTATGAAACTAAAAAGGCATCTTTCTTCTCAAGAAAAGCTTTAAGTGCAGTTAATTGTTCTTCTTTTAGCAAAAATAAACGTTCCAGTTTGTTCAATACTGACACAATACCTGCTTCAACACAAAGTGCCACATCAGCTGCAATCATTTTGCTTATTTTCCAAAAATGCTTCAACAGCACTTATTCTCAAACACGGCCCATATTAGATAAACAGTTGTGATTGTCCCGACACGTCTCAAGCTGTTGGAAATCTGTCCAAAGCGCAGGGGGAGATTTGTCCGGTTCACAGGCAAGAATCACTGACCAAAGATCGTTGTGTTTTGTTTACCAAACTGTCCTAATTAAACCCAAGGAGAGAGTTGTGTTCCCTAATCCTTGCTGCAGGGTCACCTTTCTTTATCTGAATCTCCTCCACAGCCCTCAACATGCCCACTACTCAGACCCACATCAGTGCTTTCTGATTGGGGAGTCATTGGTCATGCAGGTTCTCCATTCCAATCCCTCAACCCCCTTCAATGCCATACATTGAGCCAGCCCGGTATACCATCTGTGTACTTCCCCCATTCGTCCTCAGAGAGGCATTACAAACGTGCCCGGCTCAGACTTGGCTGAAACAGCTCAAAGCATTTAACACAAGTTCTTCCCTTTGAGTCATACAAGTTCTCGAATGAGATCAGAAAAATCTCTTCTCCCTTAGAGCACAGTGGTGGAGATTAATTCCGAGGTAATGCCCTGGTGAAGGGTGGTATTGACCTGGGAAGATAATGTCATCATACATAAATGGTGCTCAATGGGAGATCATAAGTCCCCAGAGCCTCAGAGCAACAAGTACACAGCAGCAGAAAGCTACACTAAGCAACTTCACTCACCAGTGCCTACGTTTAAAAACTGTAGTAACTTTAAATTGTGTCAGTATACTGCAAACACAGGGTGTAGTACTCTGCTTACCAGCCCACTGGTCAGTCACACTTTGGACTGACAACTTACTCCAATTTTTAAGTACAGCTATCCGCAAACCTTTTAGCTAGCTACTTGTGAGCCCTTATCTTGAACTGATTACCCAGCAGGCCTACGAGGTGTGAAGGTGTGTGTCCCTCGTTAAAGCGTAACTACACTTAGGGGCGTCTTGGTGACCAATTGGTGAAGATGCATATCACACTATGATTGCAACATTCCTGCGCACTCTTTCCCCTCATTTCTTATTTTATAAACGATCAAATTAAGGCAGAAATGCCCCAAGAAACATACTATTCAAAGTAACTACAGCGTGACAACATCCTGCTTGCACTGTGTCGCTGCAAACAGTCCGAATAAATCAGCTATATAATAATGTTGTGTAGCTGAAATGTTGTTCTCTTTTCTTTTAATTATCTAGCAACCCGTCAAATTAATTTTGTAACACCTTCCTGGCAGTCCGGAAAAATGTGCATTTCTTCAAATTTCACAAATCTGCAGCATCACAGCTGGGGGAATGAAGTGAGACTTCTACTTTGCACTTGCAATTTGATTTAGGCTATTTTATTTTACATGAAAATCACCTGGTGCAGCTTTACAACTTGTTTAAGAGGCGAATATTTCAGTGAGAGCGTTATCTTCTTGAGAGGGAGTAGAGACAGTCTCAGCTGAAGTACACAGATGGCCACTGACAGTGACACACACACACACACACACACACACACACACACACACACACACTTATGCCTGTCACCATCCATAAAGCAGCTTCCAAACATTACTCTATGAATGTACGCACTTTGAATAAACAACCTCACACACACATCAACAATTCTAAAGACTTATTTTAATGCAACTGGCAGCCAACCTAAAGCCCAGCTCTGAACCCTGGCAGCTGGTGAGACGGGGGATGTTGGGACCACTGTGTTTACTCGTGGTCTGCTGTGGCAGCCTTGTTTGCCTCTAAAGTGTTCATTTGTTTTGGTTTGTTGTGGCTCGGCTCTGCCTGTTCGTCTCATTGCCTCCTGGTCCTGATGTGTGGGTGCAGAGTCCATTAGACTGAAGGTCTGGGGGAGGTTAGGGGTGACGTGTCATTAGTGCTCTCTGCATTGCGCCCATGGCTCACTAGTTTGCTGCCGCATCACCTCACACTGCACACCTCATGTGCTATAGAGGTGTCTGTTTGGCTTTCTCTGAGAGCAAATAAACTCCTAATGGGTGACCATAACCTGTCTGCGGATACATAAAAACAAAGAGAATGGATCGTCAAGTTTGTCTAAAATCATCCATGCTGAAGGAAAGACAGCCACTCTGACACTTTAAGAGTTTTAGAAATGAATCCCCCAGACAGAGCAGGGTTGCCTTCATCAATGGAAAACCACACAATGGTCTCTTCTAGGAGCAGTGGCCTTTATTGGTTTTTAACTACAACTAATGATTGATTTTACGACACATTATTCTCATGCAGACAAAACCTACCACCAGTGCAGATTCTGAACTTTTCAGAAGGTCATTTAGATCTTTACACTCGTCAGACAAAGAACACAAAAACTTAGTGGAAACTTAGATCACTGTAGACTTTCTTTCCAACCATTATCTCTGAATTTAAGGCTTCAAATGTCCTATCATTTTCAAAATCAAGGGACAGGCTGCTAAAATAAACAATTAGTTTTCAACTCTGATGGCAGGATCAGAGTCCTAGTAATCCCAGTAATCCCAGTAATGGCCCGACCCAGAAAAAGTCAACTCTAAAGACAAAGGATATTATGTAATCTGGTCACATCATTAATCATTATTATGGCAGAAGAAGGCTTCACATTAGTCAGGCCCAGTTCATCCTATAGCTGACGGTGCCACGGGAGGATGCAGTGGGTGAAGCGTACAAATGCAAAAAGACGGAGGCTGCAGAGCGAAGCAGCAACTGGCTCGGTCCAAAAGAAAGGATAAGAACTGGGAGGCAAGATCATCGGCGAGCAGGACGGGTAAAAGCAGAAGGGGGTGCACCTGCGACACCAGGTGTTGAGCACGAAACATCAAGGAAGCAGGCGGCCCAACCCAGGACCCCAGTGAAGCAATAACCCCCCCATCCCAACTCAAGGAACGACAATACGGGTCTGAAAAACCAAGTCCTATAAGCTTAAATCTTAGGAATCAAAATGAGTTATTTTGCCCCTTAAAAACACATATGTACGTACATTAAAGGTTAATAAGAGGCTGTAGGGTAATTCATCTGTCTCTTACTAGTAGTCTATAAATAGCCTATAGAGAAGAATGAAGTAGTTTGACGCGAGTTGAAAGTCCTCATGTAACCAGTGAATTGTTTTTACTTGATAAAAGACAACTTTTCCTCTAAATCAGACACAGTACAAGGCATCAGACTAGGACTGTGTGTTCTGCCCTCTTCCTGACTCACATCATCCTGTTAGTGTGAAACTGAAGGACATTTTCATCCCCACGTTCCTGGTAATCCTGCTGATAAGTAAGGGGAATTGATTTCAACCCTTACGTCAGCCTCTTTTTACTTGGTATTCTGAGGCTGAAACTGTCCGTTTAGCTTCTGCTGCGTGCTCTGTCTGGAGATCAGTACTGTATGTAAGCAGGCACGCCGTGTCTTTTTTGTCAGGGTCACTCTGGCAGCTTGGCATGTGGTAGATATTACACAGGCACATGTCCTCATTAAAAACGGTTTAGCATACTGTAGTCCACACCGCATCCAAGTCTGAGTCAAACGGTTGTAACTGTGTGCCTAAAATGAAATACTTAAAAGATGCCATGTGTAGTATTTGAACAGTAATAAGAGATTTGCAGCAGTAGATACAATAACTACAATAAAACATGAGACTTTGCTGAGTAAAGTAGCAGCCTGACAGCCTCTACACTGAGCTTTATATGCTGTTGTATTATTTTAAATGTGGTCTGAAAGCCTTATAAGCATTTATCTTCATCAGTAAGAGCTAAAGAGTGTTCGGGGCTTATGGGTAATGTAGTCTTAATCTTAAGAATCCGTAGAGAAAAAGTAACAAAAATCTAATTTGATATGCTTTATTTTACAAAACTTACACCAAGAATACAAATATTCACTGAAAAACACCCAAAATGTTTGAAGTAGTTTACATCTGAAACAGTTAGTCAATCAATCAACCTACAATTCATTGGCAGCTATTTTGATTTTATCAATTTTCAAGCAAGAATTCCAAACATTTAAGAAGAAATGGTTGAACTACATGTTTGCACTGAGCCTTTAACTTGGCAATGAGATGTTGGAAGTCATTATGACATTATATTATATTATATAATAACATTCTGCGACTGGTTGTAATTATTCAGTCCAAACAATCCAGCAATGAGTTTCACTCCTGTCTGCCATTGTTTGTGTGTGATTCATTTATGTCGGATTTGTTTTGGTCCGCCCAGCTGTCCGTCCATCTGTTGGGGCCGTGACATAATGTGCAAGCCTGTGGAGTAGCTCCTACTGTCCGGTCCCACCCCCTCCCCAACACCCCCCCAACTTCCTGACGTCAGAGCGTCTCGTTCTCTCCTCACCTCCGTCAGCTCCGTCACCTGCTTTACGTTTATTTCTCATGTTTTGGAAATGAGTTGTAATGCTTATGAGAAATATAGAAACCCCTGCAGGGTCTTTGAGTTTCATCATTTCACATGTGAGATCTACCATTTCTGGGGGTCGTAGTTGGGCTTTTGTAGAAAACACGTTCATATTTCTAAAATAATTGTATTTGTATAAGCCGAAAACTCAAAATTAAATGGTTTGGATCAGGGGTGCCCACATCTTTTTGGCTTGCGAGCTACTTTAAAAATGACCAGGTCCAGGTGATCTACCTTTACTAAAAATGCTGCGACGGGGGGGGGGGGTGCGTAGTTCACTCCTCTCCTTTCCTCCGCTATGTCTCTGTCTATGTGTGTGCATCGTGTGTGTGTGGGATTATTATCAATGAATATAGAATATGATGATGAAAAGAACACGTTAAACCACAATTATCCTTTAAGGAAGCGAAGACTTCCTACAGGGCTGCTGTGCCGCACTACAGTCCATGAAACGGGTGTGTTTTCATTATTACAGTTATGCTGTAAACTCCTAGTTTGTTTTTGTACAAGCATTACCAGAAGATGCATGTTTTGTACAATAGCTTAACTGTAGTGGACGCTCCTTTCTTCATCGATCAACCCTACATATCTAAACATTTAAGGGATGCTTCCTCTTCGTTTATTCATCCGATTAGTCATTTGTTGTGCTTTCTTCATGCTGAAGGACGTTATGAGGACATATCTTGTCAACACAAGATTCTTTGAGGAGAAACTCAGTTTTAATTGATAAAAGCGTACAGCCCTATAATATTTCATATCACACGGTTCTCTCCCAATATGAGCCTTGATTATACCGGTATGTCCAATAATATAATCCAAATAATGTATTGGATTTAATAATTGGTGTCCTTCAATTGATAACGTATAACGAGAGTTTAATAGCATCATCTGTTACAATGAGAACTGAGCAGTCCAGATCAACAGAAACCTATAATGTGAGGACACGGCACTGACCGCCACATGAAACCTGGAGAACAAACTTCTTGTTTCTGTTTCGCTCTCTTTCAGGATTGTGGGTCACACTGAGCCGTACACCAAACTGTGCTGTAAAGGCTTCTGCATAGACATCCTGAAGAAGTTGTCCCGCACCATAAAGTTTTCCTACGACCTCTACCTGGTCACCAACGGCAAGCATGGCAAGCTGGTCCGAGGCATTTGGAACGGGATGATCGGAGAGGTAAGAAGTACCAGCAGCTAGTTTTACATTCCACTCACTCCACAGGGACATTAGCTCACATGTCACGGGTCATTTCTCTGATAGCAGCTTCTCAGTATTTTCTACATTTGCATGACGACGTAAATCAGAAGATACATCGGTAGATCTGTTACTTGCCTCTCACTGTGAAAGTCATTTTGTGGCGCTGCTGTTTGCAACTTTGATGATTTAGATCTTTCACCATCAATTACATCAATGCTCTTAAACCTCAAAAAGACATGTATGCATGCAAATGATTGATCTTTTGTTTTGTTACCTTTGTATGTGATCAGAGTAAAGCCCACTGATTGAAGCATTGTGGTATTACATTTAAAAACAATCAGGAAAATGAAAGTTGTATCATTTTCTTTGATAATAAGTTTAACGTTGTGTGTGCCAACAATAGATATGAGTAACAATCAGGGCGAAGGCCTCGGACAACAGGCTTTTTTGCTTCAGTTAAAGAAAAAGCAATTTTGAAGTCAAGATTAACGAGTACATGCATAGATCCCAAGGTCACTGTGGTGGGGGGAGGCACTGTTGTACAGAAAGGAGGAGTAGGTGTCCTTATGAAAAATCTCCACAGCCAGAGTCCTCTGGCCGGCCCTCCTCTTCAGGAGTTGGAGGATACAACATTAGCTGGCCTGTTTTTCCTCCTTTTTCGAAAACAGAAAGGCTATTGTGCTCAATGAAGCATCAACCTGCATAGGAGAGTTAATGGCTTGTATGAGGCGGAGTGCCCGGACTGTAAATCTACCAGCTCTCCATCAATATGATAAACAGTGGTGTGGTGGGGTGTGGTAGGAAAGGGTGGGAAAGCAGTCGCAGAGAGAGGCTCAAACACTCGCAAAGAAAAGCATTACCTCCTCGATATAACGGTTTCCAGGTTGCCATTGTCAATCATTTTGAGAAATTGGCAACCAATTCTTTCCCTTTTTAACATGTACCAAAAAGGGACAGCCGAACGTGCGCCCCAAAATAAATTACATTTTTAACATTTGCAGGTAACAATTCATTTCTTATCAATTAATGTCTTAAAATGTCCGAAAATAGTGAAGTCCAAGGTGATATTAACTTTAATATGATACGAAACAGAGGCTGAAAACTGTATTATCTGACATTTTTGCATGAAAAATTATTTTTTCTGTCGATGGATAAGTCGACTTATATCGTCGTTACAGTCAGAACTGGAAACAGACACACACATGCATCTGTTTAATTCCACTTCCTGTTGGTACTATTGTGTCAGCAGACTATACTATACTATATAAGGATTATATAACAGGGTAGGTGTCAGCCTAATGCATTAGAGATGGATTAGGTGGTGGGTACAAATGCATTGGTGGAAAAAGGAAAGATAACTTTATGTTCGGCTGTGGAGTTGTTTCAGTCTGGCCGCTGGGTGATGTAACCAGACAGAACATCACCCTCAGGGACAGAGGCCCAGATTTGTCTAAAAGCTCAGCAGTGGATGTCCAGTAAAATGTCAGACGTTGCTACACAGATACATAACGGCACACAAACATCCACTCACTCTGCATCCCCACTACAGGTGTTCTACAAGCGAGCGGACATGGCCATCGGCTCGTTGACTATAAACGAAGAGCGCTCTGAGATTATCGACTTCTCAGTGCCGTTTGTGGAGACGGGGATCAGTGTGATGGTGGCCAGGAGTAACGGGACGGTCTCACCATCTGCCTTTTTAGGTGAGGAACTTCTCGGTGCTATCCTAAAGTAATGAAGACATATGGACGTGAATGTTTTTGCCTCAACTCAAGTTACTCCTGAACCTTGTACTGTTTAGGATTTTAATTAGTCAAATATTATTTATATGCTCATATAGTTTTGAATTGTTTCCTAATTTTAATTCATTTAATCTTATCTTATTTTTAATTATTTATAAAGAGCAGATGTCATGTTTTTCTTTTCTTTTTTATCTTTGTTTTATTTATATCATATTATATTTTATAAGTGTATGTTTAAAATTAAATTAAATTAAAATTGGCCCATTTACAATTGCTTTATTGATCAATAGGCATTTCCCTGAGGAATAAAATAATACAATCTAAATTAAATTAAATAAAAACCCCAATTAATAATTACAATATCTGCAATAAACAAATCAGTGGGATGGAATTCAGCTTCCATAAATTCATGAAAGTAGTAGAATCATTCGTCTTTACTTTGGTTTGTCCGTTTGTCTTCATGGCCGCCAACAACTTAACTTTAAATCCTGACTGTGCCCTGTGTCCTCTGTCCCCGTAGAACCATACAGTCCGGCAGTCTGGGTAATGATGTTCGTCATGTGTCTGACTGTCGTTGCCATCACAGTCTTTGTCTTTGAATACTGCAGTCCAGTTGGATACAACCGTAGCCTGGTCAGTGCCAAAGGTGAGTCGTGCCTCCCTTTTGTTGTTCTTCTTCTGATTGACGGATTCAGACCAGTTGGCACAACAGCCTTTAGGAAGCAAATCAATCCGTGCCATTTGTGTGCACATAAAATACGACAAAACATTAAATAAAAAAGGATATCTCCTTGCCAAAATAAGATTTTGTTCCCACGTTGTCATAACATTTCTTTCTGTGCCTAAATGACTTAATTTTGATATCTGCATTCTAGACTTCCACATACAAAGATGACAAAGAGTAAAGTCTTAAAGGTCTTGAGGGAATTCAGAGAACATGTGATCCAAGCCACATATTGGATCAATGCCTGGAAAATTGTGATACTGCAGTTTGATTTCGGAGCCATGTGGTGTATAAAATGATCTTATAATGGATGAAGAAAGTCCATATGGGGCGACATAGACGACTTCACATCTTTGTTTTTATGCATTTTTACCATTTTTTGCATTTGAGATGCCAACATTTGTAGCAATGTCAAAAAGGACATTTCATTGTATTACAAGGACATCAAATCAGTTGTATACGCTTTAGACATGTAAGTGAGTTTTACCTGAACTGAGTTATCTTTCAGACTCCCAAACAAGACAGCTGCTTCACTGTTGTTGTTATTGCATTGAAATAATTAGTGGTGCAGACGAAAAACTCAATATAGCTTTTGGCAAAATCTCAACAGCTCAACTTGTAAACACAGTATCACACTACACCGGTACTCTGAAAGACACCTCAGTCACGTATCTAAATTAAAATGAGTACAATATACTTACAAAATAGGCAGAGCATAGTGACAAAAAACAGATTTGCCCCTTGAGGCAAATTTGTGATTTGGGCTATATAGATCAAATTGACTTAGAAAACATAAGATAAACTAAAAGGTTCCAGTCCGCACCTCTTACTTGGTTTGTGTGGGGGACTTGAACCGGCGATCCACCATTTACCAAGCCACAGACTGAGCTCCTCCTAACGTGAAGTTTTAATACCAAAACACCTGGATGGTCACTTTTACACACGCGAGCACAGTTAACATCCTACCTCTCACAAACACTCAAGGTTTTCCCTAAACCTGAAGTTCTATATGGAGGTCACAGGTCAAAAAGAAAGTATATAGGCCATTCTGATCATAGCCATTGTACAGTGCTGAGTGCATTGCCTCCATCATTGTCCACCATGTAGAGACTGATACTGAGTCCTGTTCACTTGGCTTCATCCTCCCTAGATCCCGGAGGTCCCACCTTCACTATTGGGAAGTCCGTGTGGCTGCTGTGGGGAATCGTCTTCAACAACTCGGTCCCCATTGAGAATCCAAAGGGCACCACCAGTAAGATCATGGTCCTGGTCTGGGCTTTCTTCGCTGTCATCTTCCTGGCTTCTTACACAGCCAACCTGGCAGCCTTCATGATCCAGGAGCAATACATCGACACGGTCTCTGGACTGAGTGACAAAAAGGTACAGAGCTCTGTCATTGTCATTGACAGTCCTGTGTGCGTGTTGTCAGGCGTGTTGTTGTGTTTGATCTACAGCTTAGGAAAAACATAAAGTGGTCTATTTTGGGTGTGTAAACAGTGTGAGGTAGGCAAATATCCAAAAGTGTCAATGTCACGGCTGGGACTTTTCCCTTTCCCCGCAAAATATAAAAGGGTTCATGGAGTAAGTGGTGAAATTGAATTACATCCCCGGATTCTTTGGACGGGTTTGTCTTTGAAAAGCCTATGAAATGTAATACACAAGTGGATTTTCTGGGAGTACGGTGATTACAATTTGTGGTATTATCTTTTGCATACTTGTCTGGCCTGAGGCTGTGTTTTATAGTATTGACAAGGAAATCCATGTTAAACCGCCAGCACGAGAAATAGTTTCTCGAATCCTTGCTCGCAGGCAACTGAAGAGATTAAAGAGGCATTTGAGGAAAAGACCAAGCTGTCCACTGCTCATTACGATTCTGGCAAAGTCATTTACAATTCCCGTCTCATCATACATTAACTTTGCTATGCGGAGAGAAGAAACAGAGCCATTTCGACAGCGAGCCCATAGATTATTGAACAGCATTCTGCATAGAGGGAATGCAGGGTTCAACTGCTGTTTGTCCAGCTGTGCAGAACCCTTCAGGTTAAGTAAATGTAAATGAGGAACACGATGAAGCCACAGAGAGTGACCTTGTATGAAAGGAGGGAGTGATGAAGAGAGAGACTGTGTTAAGGCAGATGATTACCTCATCCCTACAGAATAGACACTTCACTTATAAGTCCCTGTGATTGGGAAACATATCCTGCTAACTCTGACATCGCCCAACCTCCTTCAATCCACCATTTGTGTCCGCCACACTGCATCCCTGTCCTATTTAGTGCAATAAGGTGTATGCAGGAAAATGTGTTTCGACACATCTTATGGTCTTGCAAATACTCAGTGTTCCCTCTCAAACGTCAAGGTCAAAGTAGCAGGATGTTGTTGTAGCGTTGCAAAACCTTTTAGAGGGGAGGTTGCAGCACATGTTTGATTGTACAAAGTGACTTTGACACCAGAGATGACAGTTTGCATCCTGTTTCCTACCATCAATCAACATTGCTTTCTGTGTACTATTACCAACCTGAACCACAGACGTGGAAGATCAGGAAGCACTCATATACATATATACAAACATAAACTTGACCTCGAGAGATAGCTCAAGGTTTTATATCAGAATGCAGAAGTGGTTTGGTTCCTTTTCAAGATGTCTTAATGATGATATTGCCCCTTTTCTCATTCACAAACTTCAGCTCAAATTGTCCCTCTGCTAATATACTGAGAACATATTTGCATAAGGTTAATGAAAAAGTGCAATTTTGTCGATTGCATTTCCACCCTGTCTCACTTCCTGTCCTCACAGCTAATTAAATGCATATAGTACTGCCAAAAGCAAAAGTGTTCATTTCTTACTGCAGACAAGGATATTCGGATTTCTTTAGACACAGTGTCTCACTGTTTGGTCTTTGAATTGTAGAGTTAGATGTGTAAATTAGTAGAGCAAGAGGCCAGCAGAATAACTAGCACAAACACACTTGGGAGTTGAGGCAGAATTCACAAAATTGCCACGGTGGTGAGTGTCATTGTATAAATATATTTTAGACCTTTATATCTGGACCTTGCAGCTTGCATGGGGCTTCTAAAGGACAGACAAGTGCACCGTAATAAAGTCACGAAACAGCCATATGGGTGATGGAACAAACTGAATGTGATTATATATTCAATTACATGTGCAATCCATCAAAATCAAAGATCATTGTTGTCATCTACCTCTCTCAACAGTTTCAAAAGCCACAGGAGCAGTACCCTCCGTTCCGCTTTGGTACGGTCCCAAATGGCAGCACAGAGCGCAACATAAGGAGTAACTACCCCGAGATGCACTCCCACATGGTCAAATACAACCAGAAGGGAGTAGAGGATGCCCTTAACAGCCTCAAAACAGGGTAGGTGTCAGCCAAGGCTCGTAAAAATATATATTTATCAAGGAACTGCGAGAGAAAGCGGAGCCAAACGCTTATATAATGGCCATTTGAGAAAAACTTAATTTCTTCACCCTGCTAGGAAACTGGATGCCTTTATCTATGATGCTGCTGTGCTGAATTACATGGCTGGCAAAGATGAGGGCTGCAAGCTGGTGACCATTGGCAGTGGGAAAGTGTTTGCCACCACTGGTTATGGCATCGCCCTGCAGAAGGATTCACGCTGGAAACGACCAATCGACCTGGCCCTGCTCCAGTTCCTGGCTGATGGTAAAATCTGTCTCTCTGTCTCTCTATGTCTACCTATCTATAAATAATAGATACTGAATTCCACAGAATATTGCCAGTAATGCTATAATAACCATATTTCTACTTTGTCCATAAACTTGAATAAATGACTACACAGAGAGAATGATAAAAACAGCCCATAACTACAAGGACACAATAAAACCTTCCATACACATAAAAGAACAAGAAAGCAGCCAGGGGGAAATGGGTAAAAAATATTATTAAAGTAAAACTCATCCAAATGTGACATGCCATAAACACATAAATTGACACACACGTCAATAAAACCAAGTTTCAAGAGGTGATTTAAAATGTGACACTTGCTGCTAAACCGAAGCTCCTTGGGCAAGTTATTTCGAAGCCTCAGGAAAAAGACACTTTGGCAGAAATATGCAATAGATGGAAAGAGGAATAATACAGCACATTGCATAATATGTCAAACTGAGAGGCCATACACAAAATGCTGCAAAATCGGGTGATTTAAACTGAAACCCATTTTATTTTTGGTGACAAAGAGTGAGACACTGACTGGAATACACAAAACAATAAAATAGGGAAAGAATTTAAGCTACTATTTACATGGGTATTAAGTGATTCAATAATTTAGCCGATCATCAGTAGCTCTCTGTCCTGTGTAAGACGGCCATGTTTGTTATTGGCAAAGTAAAAATGATCCAACAGGTTTGATGTCACATGCTACATGTATGTTTCACACCAGAGTCACAGGGAGGTGGATGGTGGCTGGACAACAACATCAGAAACAAGACTGTCTCTGTGTTAAACCAAGACCATGATCTTACCCTAACTTTAGTGTTAGTACCTAAACATGTAAAGACGTTTAATAATACTGTAGACTCTGTGAGTGGGATATTGCATTGCAATATTGGATATTTTGACAACAATTGAAATATGTCATTGAGACACGTTCAGTATCAACATTTTTGCGGCAGATATGTTAATTAACAACGTTTCCTAATTATGCCAGTAAACATAATCTGGATGTCATTACATTTCCTCCGGTTCATAAAGCTGTTTTTTCAGACTCGTTTCTAATCTTTGCTTTTGAACTACTGAATCATTTGACCTCCTTAGTCTCTAAACTCATCACAACTGCACATGTAACTGCAATGAGTTGCAGTATTCATTGTTTTAAGGGGTCACAAGCTGAACAAATGGGAATTATTGCCTTATAGTATTTGTTTAACGTGCATATTTGGAGCAGCTATTATTTACTGCTGTGTATTTAAAATAAACAGTATTACAAGTAAGTGATCAGGATTTGTTTTGGATTCACTTAATCACCAACAGAAAAACTGATCTTTTAGTAGTACTGTTTATTTAAGAGATTATTATCCCATGCAAAGGTTGGAGGGTGTTTCATTACACACTCAAATCCCCAAATAATACCAGTGGCATGCAAATAAGTCTGTATTCTGTGCTCCTCACTCACAGGTGACACACAGAAGCTGCAGACCGTGTGGCTCACAGGTATCTGCCGTAATGAGAAGAAGGAGGTGATGAGCAGTAAGCTGGACATCGACAACATGGCGGGGGTCTTCTACATGCTGCTTGTGGCCATGGGCCTGAGCCTGCTGGTTTTCTCTTGGGAACATCTGCTCTACTGGAAACTACGACATTCAGTCCGCAAATCAAAGCGCCTTGACTTCCTCCTAGCTATTAGTAGAGTAAGTCATTCTTATTATGTTAGAGTAGAGTTATTCTAATATATTATCTTCATACAATATTTAAATATTTGGTCTATGACATTGAAGAGGTTACTGCAGCAACATGGGCAGTACAACTTTGGCATATTTTCCATTAAAACCTGGTGAAGTTGTGAAAGGATTAGGTGTAATTTCACAGCATCCACTGAGTTGTGTTAAAAGTTAATTAAGTCGACGCAAGTAACAAAACACTTCTTGCAACAGAAGTTGCAGAGAATGTAGTAGTAGACCTTGCTACATGGACAAAATGCAGTTGTAACGCCTACTGTCTCTTGTGAGGTATCCTTCAAGACATGAATTTAGAAATATTGGCAATGCAGTAAAACAAATCAGTACACAACCAGAATAGGTCAAGGGCAGCAACAATAAAAACAGATAGTAAAATCTAATTAGTTTAAAGCAATAAAAGGACTTCATGGATACTTGCTGAAATAGTGTGATGGCCGTGATCCCTGAGAAATTGAATTTAGATTGCTCCATTAAAAAACCTTCATCAGTGTTGACAGTAGTCGCTGGTGGGTTTAAGTATTCCAAACAGATACACAATTTGAAAGTAAAATAAAACTGGTGGGATAAAAACAGAGAAACTAATATAAGTACATGATCAGCAAATCACTCATGTATGTCTAAGCTGTTTTTAAAGATCAAGCTGTGGGCAAACTACATTTCAAACACAGAAACAAGAACATAGAATCTCTTTCTGCAATGACAGTTTTTCCATATAATTGTTTACACCAAATTTTTGACATGTAGCAAAACATGATTGAAAAACGTTTGTTAGATTGTTGGTTTATTCTGGTATCTGATGAGGCTTTAAGATCATAATGTCACCTTTATGTGTCTCTGCAGGGCATCTACAGCTGCTTCAGTGGAGTAGAGCATACCGACCACAATGGGAGCATGCAGAGTCCGGACGTCACTACCAACTATACACAAGCCAATATGCTAAAGATGCTGAAGACAGCCAAGGACATGGTGTCCTCTGCCAGAGTGGAGAACTCTTTAGACAATGCCACCAAAACAATAGAGCACTGGAGCAGGCGGGGGGGCGACAATGTGCGGGTTGGCCTGCCACCCAGAGTGACGACCACAGACATGACTCATGGCCGCCTGCCCTACGTCTCCAGCATCACAGACAACCACTCACCCTACCCTCAGAGAGCCCTCACACCCACATTCCCCATTCATTATGGGGACTCCTCCACCCAGCCCCTCCTGGATAAGCCCAGAGTGGTGACCCGACCCACCCCACTTCGCTACACGCTGCCCACCCGCAACAGTCAGCATGTCTTAGAGAGGACTCTGCCCATCTCCAGCCTCAGCAGTCCTCATATCGCCATGCGGGACCCTGTTCCCTCCGGTGCTTCTAACCCCCACCACAGCAGCAGGCTGTATGTGGAGAACCAGGCCCGGCACCCTCCGTCCCCTTTTGTTCCTTACAGGGAGTTCCAGGTGCCCGATATCTACATAGAGCACAAAGGACCACTGAGGAGGAAGTTTAGCTACCCCCCTGACTGTGTGAGCCGGAAGAGGCGGTCCCATAGCTATGTGTTTGATGCTGCAGACCCCAGAGTGAGAGTTGACTATGATGAACCTCGGCCCTGCCTTGCTGAGTTGAGGGCCAATCACCTTCTGAACAACCACGCCCCTGTTGCTGCTGCCACTGCCTGCACTGCAGGACATTACCTAGGCGGCAGCACAAGTTGCAACTCCTGTATGAAGTCTTATCTGGAGCCTGAAATGGATGACGTACCACTCCTGGGGAAGGACAAACTCAACCGCCGCGCCTCATTCCTCAAAGCCACATGGGGCAATGACAGGATCCATCAGGTAGATGAAACAAAGCCCTCCACATCCGCATCCTCCACCCGCGTAGACATGCCTGACCTGTTTCCTCGGGTGGTAGTAGCCAACCCAAAGTCCCACAAGCTATACGGCAGTCTGGGGCACAACCTGTCCTGCTACCCCTTGGCTGCTGAGCCTGCCTACTTGGACCCAGCTCACATGGGCTCATACCCCTACAAACAAAAGCTCAAGTACTCTGAGTCCACCAGGCTGCCCTCTTACAGGGAAGCGATTCTGCAGAATGCCGCTGCCCTGCGCCGCTCCTCATCCACAGTGGTGCACAGACACTACTCTACCTACCTGAACTCGTACACAGACTTACCAGTGTATGTGGGGCCACTGGCCCAGGGACCACCCCAGTTCTACGACAGTTCCAAGGACATGTGCCACTTGTTTCCCTGTCCAAGTCACTGCCCAGACAACGCAGCAATGCTGCCTCGTATGAGTGACAGGCAGGTGGTTTACCACAACAATATGTTTGGGCCCTACGATGGTTCAGGGAAGAGGGAAACCCCAGGCTCTGGGAACAGAGAGCGGAGGCAGGTGTTGGTGGCGCGCAGAGTCAACAGTCCCTATGTGCCAAAGCCCTGGGGCAGGGTATCCAGCCTAGAGTCTGAGGTCTGAGCCCCCTTCCTTACTGAACCTCCACTAGGCTCTCAAATGGAGTCCCTCTAATGAGGGGCATGCCTGGGGGTTCTCCCCTCAGCCTCTGGTTATAGCAAACATTTTACTCTACACCAATAGTGTATTTGAGAGTGTGATGGCTCTCAATTATCAGTGCAATAATATCTTGGGCAGCGACATGTAAAGGAGAAGACACTGACAAGCAAATAACTGCTGGGACTTTGTAAGCCAAACTTAAAATAATAATAAAAGCAAAGGCTATGTTGAAAAGTATTTAATACATAAGAATTTAACCTGTTGATTGTTATTTAAAGGATTTTTAAATGCTGTGATGCTATGTGAAAGATTTCTGGGAGACAATATACTGTAGCCTCTCAATCTAAATACAACTTGAGACATTTATGTTTTCTTATTTTTTTCAGAATCATTTCAGTACCCACCATTTCAATTGAGAGATAAATTATTAAGATAAATTTGTGATCAAACCACTGATATGTTGTCCGTGAATTTTCTAAGTCCACGACCACACAGTTGCTTTCATGTAAATTTGACTGGGATTTTAAAAAGGGAAAACCATATAAAGTATCACATGTATTTCCATTACACTACCCTTAAATAAAGAACAAGGTCATCTCAAGGGCCTTTTGGAACAGTCTGTCATCTCAATCTATATGTTAAACATGCCCTCACATCATACAGTGATTTAATGAATGTGAATCTCTATTGTACACACAATCTATTATTTCAATCTGCCAACTCTCACAGAACAGATGAGAAGGTGAATACGGAAGAAGGTCAAAGTTGATAGAGACCATGGGCACCTTGTCCTTTAACAGAGTGCTTCTATGCATTAAAGGGAACAGCTTTTAGTGAACGGAGATAGATCAATCTGAACCCACCAATTCACTTGACATGCAGCAGATAAGTATTAAATGATTCATATTGAAATCACAAAAACACATGGTTTGAATAGGACAAGATGTTCTTATGATATGAATATTATGTGGTGTTGATCAGCAGCAGATGATCATCAGCACATGGCTTTGGGCTTCAGATTGGCAGTGGAGCAACAGCAGTGTGAACTATAAAATGTTGCATTTATGATGTGATGAACAGTAAAGCAAACTGTCCCACTCAGAGTGAGAAGATGTGAATAATACTGAAAATTATTTTTGTGAATGAGTCTTCGTCTAAGACAATAGTCATGTTTCAATCCCTAAAGGAAGTGTAAAACAACCTTGTACGGCAGATGGATTCTCGCGATATCACAGGATCACGTGAGAATCACTGGATCACATCTCGTCAGGCTTCAAGTACTGCGTTTGTGTCTGAACCAATCAGAGTCCTGGGAGGAGCTACTGGCAGCTACGGGCGTGGTTTAGGTGTGAGTGACGCGACACAGAGAGGCAACTGTTTGTTCAAAACATCGATGGCGTCTCCTAGACAGGTTAGCGTAGATGCTGCTAAAGCATCAGTTATATCAGAACTGGACAGTTTTCCTTCGTTGAAAGAAGAGAAAAGAACTTCTCTTGATGGAAAATATTTTTTCGCTCTTCTCCCGACTGACTTCGGCAAGAGTTTGATTGACAGATGGTTCATCCAATCAGCAGCCAAGTATTTATTTGAAAGTGATTGCCCTTTTCCAAACAGTTAACAATGTCGGCTTCTCAGATGGTTCTGTGTAACAAACCATCTGCCACGTCACGTGAAGTGTAGAACCTCACCTCAACTAAAAGACGGGTTACAGTGAGCAGTGAGATATCAAAACCAATCATCATATTCTTCAACATCAGAATTCGTATTCCAACACTGCACAAATGAAAGCATCACAGTACACGTGCCAAACAGCAAGCAAAAGAAGATTAATAACAACTATTGCACATGTAAAACCGCAGCATTACAGCTCAAATTACCGGCCAGCAGACACCAAACAATCAACCAGAATCAGATCTACAGAGAGCGACAAATTCAACCAGCAGCCATCTTTCTGAGCACCTGACTAAACAGAGCCAAGACATAAACTCACATGTTAGCACAAGCAACAACCTTATTAAAGTGAACCAGTGATGAGCGTCAGCTGAGCGCTAACTTTTGGAAGAACCACATCATACAAAGCTGCATTAGTATGAAAAAATGTATATATTGTCTAAAAATGAGAGAAAATAAGTATATGACAAAGACGACACTTAGTTGGCCCTAGCGATGTAAACAACAGAGTATTACTCTTAGCCTCAGGGTTGGTTACAAAACAACAACAACAACAAATCTGAGGGGAATACAATGCAATGCCCATATTACTCACTACTCAGACATCCTTAATCTTATTTGATGACAGCAAAAATCAACATTATGGAAGCATAATAATACACGTGCCAAACAACAGCCAGAGGTAAATTAGCTCATTCACAAAGACAAATTAATTCAGAATTGATACCACTGAGAATCTGTACATTCATAACAGCAACAACACAAGAGCAACATAAACAGCCAGCCGTGTCAGCAGCCAGCATATTTTACAAGCACATAAATATTGACTAAAAAGAGCCAAGATTGTGTGCCAATTCTATTCTATCTATTAACTGTATACACAGAATGCACTATATACTGTTATTTATAGTATACTGTTTTTGAAGTTTGTGTATAAGTAATCAACATCCTCTACAGTTTTGACAAGAAATTGTAGAATATCTGTGCCATCAATTGTGAAATGCCAAGGTTTCCCAAAGATTTATTGGTTGTTGTTTTTTTTAATGTCTTCCTGGAGCTGTCGAGCTACTATCTGCAATTCAAATATATGTCTCTTTTTTTTTTGCTGCGAACCTCGAGTGTGCACAGATATGAATTCCCAGCAGACCCTTATCTTGCTGAAGTGAATCTGAAATTGCCAGGGTGTCAGCTGAGAGTCCATCCTAGACGGTGCCATCATGATTTCAATCTATAATACAGATAGCAATAAGTAACTCAGTATTATTGAAAAATATTTAAGTTAGCTCAACTCTGTTTTACTTTGTTCAAGCCATATCACCATTATCTTAAAGATTGGTTACAGTGAGCTAAGAGAAAACAACTCAACAACCTGGAGTGCATTTTAATGCAAAACCAATTAGTCCAATCACGTATTACTCAAACATCAATACAGATGCTGCACATAGATTAAAAATCAGAGCAAATATAAACACCCAGTGAAAGCGAAACAAAACATAAAACACAAGCAGCTGGACAGCAAGCAGTGTATGCACACACACTTCCAACATAATCAGAAACTGAACAAAGCTAAGACATAAACTTAGGCAGCACACACTTACCTTTGCTGAAGGAAAACAGTCCCTGACAGTTAACTTTGGGAAGAAAATGCGACTCCAAAAAGCTGTTAATGGAATATAAAGGGACTGTTAAAAGGCAAGCTTCTTTATCAAATGCTATATGAGCCATATGATAAAGTACCAAACAGTGGCTGGAGCATGGAACGTTTTAGAAGATCACCTTGATGCACAAAGGATTTCCATGACAGTGATATCTGAGTTGTGTTAATGAATAGTGCTCCAAACCGCCATTTATTCTAAAAACAGCTCAATTAAATGAGGTTTCTCACCGCCAACTTAGTGCTAACTATCTCGAGAAAATATTAAAAAGATATAATATGCTTTTTATATACGTTATTTTAGCTTGCTTTATTATGAAGCTAACGTGAAGTGACCGGAAGTGAAAACAATCAAGCGAGCAAAGTCACGGCGTTGAGCTCATCTAATTAGTTTAACATATATTACACACGGCCAGTATAATCACATAAACATTTACTGTGATCGGAAATCAAGAAAATACACTTTTACCAACAAAAACTAACTTTTACGGAGTTTTTACGAAACTTTTACGGAGTTTAGCGGTTAACCTACCGCGAGGACAGGTGACGGTAGTAACGTCTCCGACAGGCAACGTAACGCACGTGTTACAGCGGGAAACTAGTAACGGAATGAACTCTGCTTCACATGACGGAGGAGGAGGAGGAAGAGGAAGAAGAGGAGGAGAAGAAGAAGAAGAAGAAGAAGGAGAAGAAGAAGAAGAAGGAGGAGAAGAAGGAGAAGAAGAAAAAGAAGAAGGACAAGAAGCAAGAAGGAGGAGGAGAAGAAGGAGAAGAAGAAGTAGGAGAAGTAGGAGAAGAAGGACAAGAAGGAGGAGAAGGAGGAGAAGAAGAAGGAGAAGAAGAAGGAGAAGAAGGAGGAGGAGAAGAAGAAGGAGAAGAAGAAGGAGAAGAAGAAGAAGGAGAAGAAGAAGGAGAAGAAGAAGAAGAAGTAGGAGAAGAAGGAGAAGAAGAAGGACAAGAAGGAGGAGAAGAAGAAGGACAAGGAGGAGGAGAAGAAGGACAAGAAGGAGGAAGAGGAGGAGGACAAGAAGAAGGAGGGGGAGGAGGAGGAGGACAAGAAGAAGGAGGAAATGAAGAAGGACAAGAAGATGGACAAGAAGGAGGAGGAGGAGAAGAAGGAGGAGATGAAGAAGGACAAGAAGACGGACAAGAAGGAGGAGGAGGAGGAGAAGAAGAAGGACAAGAAGGAGGACAAGAAGAAGGAGGAGGACAAGAAGAAGGAGGAGAAGAAGAAGTAGGAGAAAGAGAAGAAAAAAAGAAGGAGGAGAAGAAGAGGAAGCAAAAGAAGAAAGAGGAGAAAAAGAAAGAAGAGAAGAAGAAGAAATTTTAAAAATACACAAAATGAATAAGTAAAAATATAAGCGCAACCTGTTATAACCCGTCCCACCTTTATATTACCATCAAATAGCTTCACAGTTTTAAAAATAAATCATTAAATTCCACACCAACAGTATCACATGTGTTCTGTGTCATTGTATATCCGCTCTCAGGTGAAGCTCTGTGTAGGAGTCCCAGGTTTCATATGGCAGCATCATCATGGCTGGGTCAGTGAAGAGCGCTTAAAGTAAAAACAAAACCTAGAAAACGTGATTTACTTTAAAACCCTGACACTACATGAAGGTTTATTCTCTGACACTGTTTCCATAAGACAAATGTTAACACCAATGTGACAGCTCACAGTGCTTGATTCAGCATGACACACACACAATTTAAAGGACAGAGTTCACCAGCAATAAACACTCAACAAAGCCGTCTAATAATGTGTCCCGTGATGCATGCAGCCGTGACCCAGGTCTCTGCTCCTCACGCCTTCAGCTCCTATGTGTTTCCACAGGTAGGCTCACAGACAAACGGGGATATGATGGTTGCAGCAATGATGCATTTATGTATTCTGCAATCCTCCCTGAGACCTGCAGAATTGATGGGACGTCTGGCTGATTGCAGTGCAGATGATAAATGATTCCACACATGCCGATAAAATATCACCAGCCAGTTGTGATGTCCAGAATATCCACAGCCACAAACGTGCGTGCTGCGGGACATATTAATGCCACTTTCTTTTCTTTTTTAAAGAACACAGCAGTATTTGGAGCTCTTTGGGACTTACTTCTTCCACATTAACAGCTAAGGTAAAGCTCCCACGAGGGACAATGCCCTGCTGTGAAATCCATAATATTCATAACTGCGTCTATTTTGTTTTCATACAGTGAAATAATTTAACTGGCGATGCAGCTAACTGTCAAATCATAGGTTATTGGGTCAAGACGCTTACAAGTAGCGAGTCAAAGCGAGAATTAATCAATCATAGCGGCCATTAAAGAGTCTCCTCACGCTTCCTCTCATGTCTGCCGCTTGTTTCCTGCCGATGCTGTAGCCGTGTTTCATCGGGAGACGCTGCAGCTGAATCATTTAACGGATAGATATCAACATGATACTTCCCCTGTTGATTACTTATATTAGGACAATTGTTTTTTTTAATGTTATGTTTAAATATGCAAATGAGGCATTATATTATTTAATTATGTGCTAATTTGCTACATCACCAGAACATAAATGTGAACTTTCTTGTTTGTTCAGATATTAAAGTCAAAGGTTTGTACAGAGGGGATGTGTGTTTGTATCTCTCCATAAATCAGAAAATACTGTCAACAGCCATTAAAAAATCAATTTTCTCCATGTTTTTAGGAATAAAATGTTCTATAAATCAGGCTCTGAATGATATATGAACAAACCCCTCAATAAAAAAAGAGGAATAAAACTGGGAAAGTTGGTGTGTGTGTGTGTGTGTGTGTGTGTGTGTGTGTGTGTGTGTGTGTGTGTGTGTGTGTGTGTGTGTGTGTGTGTGTGTGTCCTGCTGAAGTGGAGATTTTAGAGTGTAATAAAAAAACTAAATGTATTGTAATATTCCATACATTTTGCGAGACACTACAGGGGTACACATCTTTAACTAATAGATATCATCACCAAACTTCTATAGTTGATTACTTAAATGAATACAAACATTCTTTGTATTACATGTTAAGTCTAAATATCAAATGAGGCATTATGTAATGCTAACCTTTGGTGAATTTAGGAGAAATCTACAGACATAAATAGACAAATTTAATAAAAAATAAAAACCAATTATCTGAAATATCCCAAATTCTTGTGTTTTTGCCTTTTGCCTTAATAAATGTGTCTGCAGCGTTTACATTATATACTCAGAATCATGCAGTTTTACAGTTAAGTAGTATTTATGTAATATATTTCCTGTGATATAAATGAAAGTCTTGCTGGGTTAAATGCTCTGGCCGCTGCACGCTTCACTCACTAACGTCTCACTGAGCGATGAGCACTTTTCACTGAAGCCGAGTATAATATAGAAACGTGACCTCTAATTGGACAAAGAGAGATTAATGCCACGAGCACTTAATACGTGTGAGAACTGACTCCAGCTGAATAAACTGTTTCTGAAACCCTGGAGTAATATATGAACGTTTTCACGATGCTCACTGACCACACCAATCTGCATTCATTTCACACGATAATTAACGACTCACTCTGAGATCTGGGGGCTTTGTAACGTGACAAAGTCCTTCCCCCCCTTTAAAATGTGTGAATGGGGGGGGATACAAAGAGGAGCTAAGCAAGACAATTCATTTCCCAACTGTACCACATAAATACTGGACAAGATCATATCTGGCGTCAGGGAGGAGTTCATGAATATGATTTCACTCTTGATGCCGTCAGCGTAATGAAAATATTGAAATGAGATAAAGTTTAGGTCGTCGGAGAAGCTGAAGTTTGCTACAAGCCCCGGGCGTTCACTTTGGAAGCTTTTTAAAAAAAGATGGCATCGAACGTCCCATTAATGAACAATCCTCAGCAGCCGGCTTTAAACTGCTTGAGTTATTTACATCTCATCAGCTGAGATGCTACCACCACATACCAACTGGCAGAACACGTCACACACGGCGTCTTAAAGCATATTTGCTGAACCTGTCACTATATCCATCTATATATGAGATCATCTGTTAAGTCGTGTGTCGTACACACGCTGAACTACAACGGCACCGGGAGAGACGTCCACCATTGAAAAACAAAGCGTGTTTCCGCCCCGTCGTTCGGATCCGCTCCAAAATCTTATTGGTTCCTAATTTGCCTATTTCACAACCTTCCACCAAATGTCACGATGATCGGAGCAGTAATCTCTCTGTAATCCAAACCGAAAGCGTACCCTCCTTTGCGGAGGAAGTAAGATAATTCACCCTCAGGTGACGGCACAGACACAGGTTTTATGGCTTTGAAAGGATTCTTCACTCCGTCCAAAGTAAATCGCCGTGCTGAGCTAATAAAAAGAGCAAGACTCATCTTTTGTAGTTCAGCAGCCCCCAAAGAGAGTCAACACGCAGCAGAGGGAGGTAAAGTGATAGTTCAATGTGTACCGTTAATACCAGATTATCTTCTGGTGAGAAATTCAGTGTGAATCCTCTGATCTCGGCCTACTTTCCCCTTCACTTCGTCTCCCTTTGTGTTAGTGATGTGTTTAATCAAACCACCTGGATGAGTTGGAGTTGGCAGAGAGCCAGACTTCACTCTCTCACACACACACACACACACACACACATGCAGCGACCCATCGAGGCCCTTCTCATTAGCTCAGTCCTGATGTGTGGACCAGCTGACCAGCTGAGCGTGTTTCTGCAGAGACCGCGGCCCGCTGTTCGTCTGATGAATCCTTGAACTCTCCTTCCACTGCAGGGACGACGGGACTCTGCGGAGGGAAACACGAAGCCGCAAGGGGAGTGGACAAAATAACGCAAACGGCACATGAAAAAGATTTCTTTAAAACTTTTATCTTTACTAAATCACAGATACAAAGGCGGCAACGCAGAGAAGTCGAACGTGTCACCTTTAGAAGATGTCTGATAATCGGCAGCTTCATTATGCGAGTTGTCAAAGAAAAATGATGCAACAGAGATGTGAAGAGAGAACAGTTGGTGCAGTGCAGGTGTGTCAGTCGAACACACACTTAAACCCAAACTGAGCACCAAGTCAGAGACAACAAATATATTTAACATCTCAGAAACACAGTTAGAATTGAACATTTTTACGATTGTTTGGACTTTATTTGGAAATTATTCAGAGTCATTTCCAGACAAAACCTGCACATTTCTACCTGTAAAGAAAGCAAAGTATGGCCTTAAACAACACATGTAAGCCCAACGCTTGTTTGTAACGTTACCTCAGCTTTTTGTGTTGCATGATACACAACTTGTGTTTTGTTTTAGAAGTGAGGAGTGTCAAAAATCATTCTTTATGATCACATCTGTCCCCGATGTCCCCGATGTCAGCCTTCAACACACATCTGGTAAGTGTGTGTGTGTGTGTGTGTGTGTGTGTGTGACCCTTCAATGTTCTATAATGCAGAGTTATGATCGATATTATAATCTATACATGAACAGAAGTAGTTTAACAGGTGAGCTGAACTACATTATGTGTTTCATATAGATATGAATATAAACATTGTGGTAAGTAAGATGGAAACTGTTGTACATAAACATATATTCCCTGAAGCTGTGCAGATGTGTGGTGTTGAAATACTTAAATGCTCCATAGATTGTAATATGAAGTGGACGTAGTCAGCCGTTGGTTTGTGGACTACGGTTTTAGGCATTTTGGTCGTCGCCATCTTGGTTTTTGGAACCAGAAGTGACAGGAGAGGGAGGAGCAAAGAACAACTGAGCATTTGCATCATATATGAAAATGTGAGGAATTCATTCAAACGTCTGTTGCATCATATCAATCAACATAAAACCTGTTTCAGTCCCGGAGGACGGATCATAAGCCGGGAGTCGGCTGGGGACCGGCCCCTGGTGGCTCCAGTCCGCCTGGTCCTCACGGCCCCAGCATTACATTGTATTTGAGGGCAGCTGCCTCGGCATCTGGACCCCGCGTTAGTAAGCAACCATCAGCATGTGCTGGCGTCGAGAGAAAGTCTCTGTGCCGGCCAGTACGCGGGGCCAGGAGCCCTCGGTGGAGCAGACTGTTGGCCCTGATGGAGCCTGATTTATCCAAGGCCTGCAGATAAATCAGGCTCCCACGGGGGCTGAACTGCACTGTCAGGAGAAGATGGCGGTCCACATGTGAGGTCTGTGGTGCCAGGACAGCGTGGCACTGAGATGAGAAGCAGAACGACTGTTGCAGGCTCTTCTCATGCACTGATCGTATACCTACGACTCATCACCCATGTTTGTGTCCCGTGTGAAACCAGAATTAATTTATTCCTCACGTAACTTAAGGACCTTATCGCACACTGCGCGTTGGGCTTACATCACGTGATCATGTTCGCTGTGTCGCGTGGAGTCGGCGGTTGAGAGTTCTGATTGACAGCTGAGGCTGTAAATGGCATCAGATTAAGGAAGAAGGACGATGTGTGTTGGAGAGTAAATGACTGCATGCCCTCACAGATTCTTGAAGAGTGCAGAGAGTCCGTGCCATGGGAGAGCTTGTGCTGTCACATGATAACATATATCATATTGATTGAGCTCACAGGCAGGATCCTCATTATGTCCTTGATGTGTTCACACCTTCATCACATCTCACGACCTCATCGTCATGAAAAGAAAGATGTTTTTTGACCTTAGTATTTAAAGGATCTCAGCAGCATCCTTTACATTAAAGGTCAGAAGAAGATCCTGGTTTTGGTGAATAAACTCTGACGTGGGAAATCGCTCCTTTAAGATGTGATTCATTAGAGACGCGGTATCAGAGCTTTTTATTGGGAGCTGTGAGTTCAGTGAGCACCTGTCTCCAGCTTCCTGCATTATATTAGGATGCACTACACGCTGATCCTCCCCCCCCGACCTCCACACTCCTCACTCCTGCCTCGCTTACGGGCTCTCTCCCTCTTTCATTGGCACTTAACGTTGGCATCGGGCGTGAAACATGAGCTGCAGAATCGTCCGATATGAACATTATTCCTCGGGATGCGGAGCCGTGACTCGAAGGTCTCCTCCGTCGGCCGCTGGTTTCCTGCGCAGTGATTTGCACCAAGTGCTTTTAAAAAAACTCAATGTTTTGTTTTTAAAGCACAAAGTGATTTAGAGTTTCCTTATCAGCAGCAGCAACATTGAAATCACGTTGCATCTCCCTTGTGCAGCTTGATGAAGTCTGTCCTTGATTATTATGTATAATTCTTATTGTTGCTTTCGTACAGTACTTTATAGAACAAATATATAAAGTATAAAAACGCAGAAGCTTCTCTTCTGTTTGTCAGCTGCTCATTGTTGTGTTGTTACACGTGCGTCCTTGTCCTGACGCTCTTTTCCTCACTTTTTGTTGCCTGTTTCTTTGTTTATATCTTTTCTTGTTTGTTTTTCTCCTTTAAAAAATGATATTTCATGTTTACTTTCACATCATTGATTACAAATTTGGAAAATAAAATGAAAACAATGTAAATGTCCTCCTAAATACATTTCTAATATAGAAAGGTTGGATATCTACAAATCCTTCTCACCTCTGGCTCTGCTGTGTGACACGTGTGCCCTTGATCATTTGCACACACACACACACACACACCTTATTG